>NC_138548.1:90556983-90846983 GCF_964273705.1 Natrix helvetica | reverse complement strand
GACATAGCCTTTCATACTTGATACCTGACACTAGACCCAATTTCCTAAGTCCAGTTGTTTACTTTGCAATATCATCACAGGGCTTATTTCCCCATTCCCTTCCCCACTCTCCTCCTGCTGGATGCCTCATGACATTCAAATTAGATTGTACCCAAATGCTAAAATAGCTTTATTTTTCATCTAAAACTCTTTTGAGTGAATAACTTTTTATTTTAAAAAGAAAATTTGAAGCAGAGATGGGTTCCTACTGGTTTGTACCGGTTCAGTAGAACCGGTTTGTCAAATCTACGGAACCGGTTAAAAGAGGTTCCACTGGTGGATCCAGAAGTAAGTTCCAGAATGCCTGCTCCAGCCCTGTCGCTCGCTGGCCCTGCCTGTTCCATCACAGCTCGCTTTCTCCCTCACCCGTCCGTACTAAACTAGCCCAGCCCGCCGCTCACTGATTGGCTGGAGTCCAGCCAATCAGTGAGTGGGCTGGAATCAACCCGCCCGCCTCTAACACCCGTTTAAAAGTGCGGCGGGTCCTCCCTTCATTTCGTTTTGTTTTGCTTTGCCTTCCAGCAGTTTGCTGCTTCCCTCAGGTAAGCAACTAAGCACTAGGAAGGGCGGCGGGGTGAGGGGCGGGGTGATAGGCTAGCTTATGCCAGCTCACAGCTTTCACAACGGAAGGTCTTCAGGCCTTGCCTCATGAAATCCGCGAGCTGGTGTACGCCGCATGGCCCAAATCGGGGGGGGGGGGGCAGCAGCGGCAGCAGCCTATCTTATGCCAGCTTTAGGCCTTGCCTCGCGAAAGCCATGAGCTGGTGTATGCCACATGGCCAAAAGGAGATGGCGGCGGCGGCAGCAGGGGGTGAGCTGGTGTGCGGCAGCAGCAGCGGGGAGCCGAGCTGGTGTGCAGCGGCAGCGGCTGCAGCGGCAGCAGGCTAGCTTATGCCAGCTCATGGCTTTTGTGAGGGAAGGCATTCAGGCCTTGCCTCGCGAAAGCCGTGAGCTGGGGTACGCCCCATGGCCGAAAGGAGGTGGGTGGCAGCGACGGCTGGAGGCTAACTTATGCCAGCTTTTGGGTTTCACGAGGGAAGGCCTTTAGGCCTTGCCTTGCAAAAGCCGCAAGCTGACGTATGCCACGTGGCCCAAAGGGGGTTTCTTGCTACCCCCCGTATCCCCCCTAATCTCCAGCCTTGCCTGGCTGGCTAAGCCTGCCAGGCAGCGGGCCTAGCTGACCCAATTGTCCCTTGTCCCTTCAGTCCAGCTTACCTGCTGCCTCATCGTCTGTCTGCTCCTGCTGCATCCATCGCATTGGAGAGCTGCTGATTCTGCCTGCTGGTAAGTGACCAGGGTTTTTTTTAATGCTTTTAATGTTTTTTTTAAAGAATATTTTATTTATTGTGTATAGAATTTTTTAAAATGGTTTTATTTAAAAGTATTGAGTATAGAATTTTTAAAAATGGTTTATTTCAATTTATTTTGTGTAGATTCTTTTTTTTAAATTGTCTTAGACTATTTAAAAGAAGATTATATCAAAAATAAATTAAAATAAACCATTTTTAAAAATTCTATACTCAATACTTTTAAATGTATTGTGTATAGAATATTTTTAAATGGTTTTATTGCAATTTATTGTGTATGGAATATTTTTAATTTTAAATTATTGGGTGTGGAATCTTTTTTTAAATTGTGTTAGACTATTTAAAAAAAGATTCTATCAACAATAAATTAAAATAAACCATTTAAAAATATTCTATACTCAATACATTTAAAAGAATGGTGGATAGAATATTTTTAAATGGTTTCATTGTAATTTATTGTGTATAGAATATTTTTAATGGTTTTTAAGGACTTTTTTATTATTTATAGAATATATTTTAAAATTATTTTTAGGGAATTTTTATTTATTGTTGATAGAATATGTTTATTACAAGAAATGTTATTCCTTTTTGCAAATAGTTTATTTCTGATGCAATATGTTGCTTTTAAGTGTGCAGTTTGATGTGTGGTTTATGTGTCTCAAAGTGGCTGCTTTTCTATGGGCAGGCCAGGTTGGTGCAAGGCAGCTTTGTGTGTTTCTGTGTGATACCTCATTGTTTAGGTAATTGTGAGGTGGTTGCTGGTTCTGTGAGCTTCCTGGCACTGTCCTTTATAATTTCCCTCAATGCCTTGATGGTTTTTATTCCAGTGGTTTAGGATTAGGGAAAAAAACTGGTTTCATCTGCAATCTTTTGGGGCAAAATTGTTATTTTGGGGTGTTTTCCTGGCACTGTCATAGTTTGTGGGTGTGTAATGTCCTGCAGTTATCTATACATTAATAATGATCAAGTACTAATAATATTTCCTTATACATTTTAGGGCACAAAATTTTGAAGAACCAATAGTGATGGAAACATGGGAAGAGATCTGGGTAAGAAATGTAAAATTAACACAAGCTCAGAACTTGAGAGAGAATTTTTACAAGATGTTGTACAGATGGCATTTAGATCCAAAAAGGCTAGCCTGTATGTATCCAAATCTACAATCTAAATGTTGGAGATGTGACTGTGTTGGTGCCATGTACTACCATATTTGGTGGACTTGTAAAAAAGTTAAAGCATTTTGGATAAAAATATGGTGGGTTATTCAAAATATTTTGAAAAAGAGGATAAAGTTTACACCCCAGTTGTTTTTATTAGGCATAGTTTCAGATTGTACTGTTATAGAGACTAATTTGATTTTGAACCTAACGACGGCAGCAAGATTGTTGGTGGCGCAATATTGGAAGAAGGAAGAGTTGCCCACTATCCAAGAATGGATGTTAAAAGTAGTAAATTTAGCAGAGATGGCCAAAATTTCAGTGTAGCTGAAGGACCACTCAGATGAGAAGTACAAGCTGGACTGGAGAAGATGGATTGACTATATTCAAAACAAATACCGGACTAAAAAATTTCAGTTAGCTTATGCATGAAGGCATAAGGAATGCTACAACTTATTCAAAGCTAGTTTAAAGTGGGAGTTAAAGCACAAGAATAGTAACATGTTAAAATCAGTTAGCTTATGTTAGCGTACGGTTGTTAAATGTTTATACCCTGTATTTTGCTTTGGGAGGTCGGGGGGTGGGTGGGAAGAGGGAAGGGTAAGGGGGGTGATAATTGTAAAACTTATTTTAAAAATTTAATAAAAAAAATATATTTCCTTATACATTTTAGTGACCTTTCCTTACATAATTGGTGTTTTCTTTCATACTTTTAGATTTCTAATTTCTGTTTCTGTTAGTTAGTAATTGCTAAAACAAATCCCACGTGAAAAAGTATTCAAAGCCTTCTTGATTTTAATTGTCAATTTATTTATTCCTTTATTCATTTTCATATCTCTGTTTTTCCACTGTTGTGCAAACACAATTTCAGCAGCTGCTAACATGTGCTAAATATGTATTGTATTCCCTTTCAAATAGCCAACAAAATATTTCTGGTTTTAAATCCATATCTTGCTTTACTATTGCTTCTAACCACTAACTCTTGAATAGCTACTTGGACTGACCTAAGTACTGAACCTAATTCATATATTCCTGTTTTTTTAAACTGAGAACTAAATTTCAGAAAAAGAAATCTGTATTGCTCTGTGAATCTACCTATGACATTCATTCTTGATCTAACTTCTTGGATGAAAGACTATATCTTTCCTGTTTGTTGGGGGACATCATTCCTGAAAAGACTATACATTGTTGGGTGAAAACAGAGGTCCCTTCTGTTACCTGTAGTGTAGTCCTAAGCTTACAACCACAATTGAGTCCAATATTGTTTTATTTCTCCTGCAGTTAGTATTATTTAACAGGATGAAGAGGCAACAGAGTATGACCACTAGGACAGTCATCTTTCCAATGTAAGTAGCTGTTTTATTGCTTTGTGTGCTTGTTTCATCCTTAATATAGTAGTGCAAGCAATTAAAGTCTTCCTTTCTGTATCTCTTTGTGCAGGCCATTCATTGGAGCAAGGTGGTCAGTTCAACACACAAAAGGACAGTAACCTTCCTTTTCTATTATTTTGTGTGCTTGTTTCATCCTAATGCAGTGCATGCGATTAAAGTCCTCCTTTCTGTGTCTCTTCTTTGTGCAGGTTATTGGAGCAAGGTGGTGAGGTGGTGGTGTGCAGAAGACCGGCAAGGCAGTAATCTTCCCTCTGTAAGTAGCTGTCTTTATTGTTTTGTGTGTTTGTTTCATCCTAATGCAGTGCATGCAATGGAAGAGTTCATTTCTGTGTCTTTTTTGTGCAGGCCATTCATTGGAGTTACTGAAGACTGGCAAGGACAGTCATCTTCCTTCTGTAAGTAGCTCTTTTATTGTTTTGTGTACTTATTTTAATCTTATTGTAGTTTATCCATTGGGGCAAAGAATTCAGTGACATCGTCTTGGCCACTCCACCCGGTCACATGGGTGGCAAGCCACTCCCTCCCGGTCACATGGATGGCAAGCCACTACCACCCAGTCACATGGGCAGCAAGCCACTCCCACAATACAGGCCACACCTACAGAAGAGGTTCCAAAAAATTTGGAAACCCACCACTTCTTTGAAGGTACTAATATCACTAAATTGTTGGTAGGTATATATAATATGTTTTACCATGAACAGTTCCATATTATTATATTAAAAGCCACTTTAGTATACTGTTAGAGATAGTGTGCAAATTATAGGTTTAGGTTAGAGAGATGCTTATTAATTCATTCCAGAGAAATGCCATTGAAAGTAACTATAACTCTAAAGAATTGCAATTATTAACTGAACACCATAATCAAAAGAAATTCAGTACATGCCATTCATAAATAGTACAAACAGTCTGTTGGGGTTTAGCTTTACCTCAAGAATAATTTCACGCTGATAACTACAGTCAGAGCATAAGAAATAAGTACACCAATGGTTCCCACATATGGTCTGTAAAGAGGTAGTGGATCTCAAGAATACTTTAGTGAGTATGGATTGTTGGATTGGGAAGAGAGATAAAACAATAGTAATATAATCCTGTTATTGCTTGTGTATGAAGTTTAATCTGATGCCATTGCTTGCAATGTAATTTCTTTTTACAAATATCCTTGTATAATATAATACTTGCTGAATTTAAATAGTAGTACATTTGCCCCTCACACTGAAGTGAACGGATATTTTTTGTACATTTAACTGATAGAATATAGAAATCCAGAATACCCCAGTAGCCTTTTATCTGGTATGTTCAAGAGACAGAGAGTGTTTAAAATGACCTGCTTACATGGTGGTCCACAAAAGCTTTTAATGGTGATGCAGTGGTCTGCGTTAAGGAACCGTTCAGGCACCACTGACTTATACTATGTCAGACCATTAATCTCTGTAGTGCACGGCAAGGATTTCCTAAGAGTTTTTGCTTTTTACATTTTTTTTGACAGATGTCTCTTCCACCTCACAAAACAATACCAGAGTGCTGTATGCTGAATTATAACAGTGAATGCAATACCGGTACATTTTTAATTCTACGAGAACATGGTTTTAAACACATAGGAAATGTCCTTCTCTCGAGTCACTCACTCAACCCTCAGACTTAATGGTCACCTCCACTAATTGGCAGCAACTCTTCCAGGTTTTAGTTGATGTCAGAGATTGAATGTCAGCCAAAGAGAGATGAAGCAAGTTAATAGAACTAGAAGCCATAAGACAAGCAGTAATCATGACTGCAAACTTAATCAGAAGCAAAGTGCAAACCAGATGGATGTGAGAAGCAAGACTAAAGATGATAGGACCAATCAAGATGCAGGGTCCAACACAACATGGATGCACAAATATGTGGCTGTACAAAGCCTGAACTAAACAATTTATATTACATCCTGGCTAATGGTTGAGAGATTATATTAGTCATCCAGTATTGAAATGCTCTTCCTGAAAGGCTGGGCTCCTTCCCCCACAACGATGGGGCAGCTATCTACGGGTCCAGCATTTCCTGAGAGATAGTGACCTTTGCAATCCTAAAATGGAAGATGCTAGAAATTGGAACCAGGACTATTTTCAGGCAAAGTTTTTACAAAGGATCTGCGGCCTTTTCTACCCTTTGTTGGTGATTATGATCAATAGCACAAAGCTTTAGCAAAAGCATAAAGAAAAGGCCATCTGTACCACAAAAAGCTTACATTCCAAGCATTGAGAAATGAGTAGAGTGGGAAAGAGGGGAAATCAAGCCAGCTGGATGTTCAAGAAGTAGATGATAAACAATGGTGGAATGTGATCAGTGTAGCAGGGTTTATTTTTCTTGGATTGAAGGCTCACCCAAGGTCTTCATTAGAAAAGTAGATGTGCAAGAAAAAAATCCATAGCATGGAGACTCTGGAAAGTAACTCCAGATATATTTCAATGCGAGAAAACTGATAGATATATGTCAATATCAGAAAACACATAGAGCCATTTACAAGATCAGAATGATTTATAAGGTTCTTTCTGGCTTTTGCAGAGATAAGATTTCACTTGAAAATTAAGTTAAAGGGAATATCAACTCAGTCCTCATATTAATTTGGATTCAGTTAACTTTTCCCTTTTAAACCGTGAATAAACTTATCCTTTTAACTTTTCTTTACCTCCTATTTTGATATATAGGGCCACCTGATTTGGTTTGAAGAAATGTCAGCCACCACTAGATGGCACCAAAAGGTTTTTCTCTACCTTTTTGCTGCCATCTACTTGTCATGACAATATTAGTTTCAGTCTCATAATATTGGGCAGAAGTGATGTAGTTCTCCAGTTTAAAAATGCAGAGAATTATTAGAAGACTCTACAGAGTAAATATATCTACAAGTAATCCTCGACTTATGACCACATGATGAAGATGTTGATGATGATTATATCCATTCAGGCGTGTCTGATTCTTGGTGCTTCAATGGACCAGGTCTTTCCACATCATATGATCTTGCAATATACAACCACAATTGAGCCCAAAATTTCTGTTGATAAATAAGATCATTATTAAGTGAGTTTTGCCTGATTTTATGATCTTTCTTGACACGGTTGTTAAGTGAGTCACTCCAGTTGTTCAGTGAATCTGGCTTCCCTCTGACTTTGGTTAATGGAAGATTGCAAAAGGTGATCAAATGCCTGGGATACTGCAATCATCATAAATACACTGCAGCTGAATTTTTATCACCTTACCATAGAGATGCTGTAATAGTCATAAGTGTAAAAAATGGTCGTAAATCACTTTTTCAGTGTCATGGTAACTTCAAACGGTCATTAAACGAATGGTTGTAAGTGGAGAATTACCTGTATATAGTCTATATTAGATAAAATTCCTACAAAATGGATAGGAAAGGGCATATATTGTATATTACAAGAAATATCAACAAAATCAAAACTTTTTAAAAATGAAACTTAAATCTTAAGTTGATTTAGCTGTGAGATAACATGGATTTAAAATTTTAAAAAATGAGAAATAGAACTAAAAATGCTATTCTATTTAACAGCACCCTGTACTGTCATCTTCTATTGTGGTTCAAATAATGAAAGTTGATCCAAAATCAAATCTATAAAAATAGCTATTTGTGTATTTGTTTGTGTATGTTCCAGCAAAACTCTGGAACGCCTTGAGTAATTTCAACCAAACTTGGAACACAGATGGCTTACTGTCTGGAAACAAATACTGTGGGGGTAAGACACCCGTAACAAATACTTAGTGTGTGTGTTCTGTTATGATACAGCCTGTTGTGCCTTCAAATGGCTTCTACTGTACTGCCGTAAAATGGATTCTACTGTACAGTGCAGTGGAGTTGCTATGGTAACGGCTTCACAGTACTCCAAAAGGGGGAAAATCCAACATTGGAAATAACATTTGGTCCCGACATTTTCCCCCTATAAATAAATACCCAGACAACGCCCGGTTATCAGCTATCTTTAATCAAGAAATGTCCTAGGGATTTGCCAAACCAGTACTAATAAGAAACAAATATTTGAATATGTCTTTTTGTTATGACATTTGCTTTCATGCAATTGATTCTTTGAAATGATGAACAAAAATCATAAGAATTGTGTTAGCAAATGGAATTGGCAGAATGCAGATTTAGCTTAAGTAATAAGTCTTTATACAGAATGCAAGAGAATAGCAGGGCACTCTGCCTCTCAATTGTTTAGTAATAGCACCAACAACGTGGCTTTTATCATTTGAATTAGCAAAAATAAGATGCTCAGAATAACTAAGTTTTGTCTAAAATGACTCAACTTAGCTCTGGTACTGAAAAAATAGAGGCAGAATCCAGTCCTTTTGCCTGCAACATCACAATATGTGTACAAAAGGGGTGCTTCTTATATCACATCAGCACAATGCTAGTTTCATCATTTACCTTCCCTTGGTTCTTCTGTGGATGCCCTCCCCCTCTTTTACATGCACATACAAAATCATCTGGAGTTTCTATTAAAATTCATAATAGATCTCTGGTATCTATCACTTCTCCCTACATATCGTATAAAAGCAGAAGTATTGTAGCATGATTTGAGATTTAGGATCTGTTTTATGAAGGAGTGAATTTATGCTACTTTTATGTTCCTTATTTCAAAAGTGACATGGGAGGGAGGGGGGGGAGAGCGCGAGAGCTTTAAAGTCAGATCTGTTTTAATTGGCTGGTTTAATTATGCTGCTGTATTCTAGGATAAACTCACTACCCTGTAGAGTAAATCTGAAAAGCTTCAGGGACTCCATTGTGGTTGGGAGGCTAGGAAGTGTCTATAAAAGGCGCACTGTATCTCAACAAGACTAGACTGCATTTGTTTAGTATTTTAATTTCCCCTAATTTTTGTATGTCTTTGAATTAATTATTCTTCCTTAGACATCAAAGAAAAATGAAGGACATTTTTACTTTTAACAGTTTGCACTATAATAATTATCCTATTGCTCCAATGACAGGGTTGCATACTTCTTAGGGTTTTGAGATTACAAAAGGAAATACAGCTAATTATAGTCAAAAAGAAATTACAGTTCTGGTTCTTTTTATTTTGCTTGGTCTCATTTACTCACGCACAGTCCAATCCATGTGGGGGAAGTTACCTAAAACTAATCCACCAGGAGTCCAGCAAACTGGTCCAAAACGTTATCTACAAAGTTGCAATTAATTTGGGGGAAAGCAGTTTATTAATTTAATTTCCAGAAAAGTGTGGACTTGCAGTGCAGATATTTAATGTATCAGAATTTCAGCTTTATAGCTGTAGTTATACATTGCATCCAAGCCCATCACTGCTTACTAGGTTGTGTTCTCAGTATCATCAGTGTCGCTCACCCCCCCTTTTTTGCCCTCATTCCTACAATCTCATTCATCTAACACTGAAATTTTACACGTGTTTCTTTAGGGGTCCCATCTGTGACCAGGTGACTTGTTCCCATTAAGTACAAGTAGATATAATTGAAACAGCATCTAAATTTTCAAGTTTAGATAAAGTAATTATCCTGCACATACCTTGTCATGATAGAACAACAGAATTATGATTTTATTTCTTTGTGGGTTTAATATAGAACAAAACACAGAGTTGCCTGATCGTCTTACACTTTGGTCATCCCAGTTCCTTCTGATAAATGGAACTGAAGTTGTGGATTAAATTAATTTGTAAATCAATCTTTACTGCAGAATAGATTTTAAAGAATAACAACAACAATAACAACAACAACAATAACAACAACAATAACAACAACAATAACAACAACAACAATAACAATAATAGATCAAGCCTTAAGAACTAATCTATACAAAGCTAGAATTGAGAAGATAGCAACAGACAGTAAGTGCCACCTATGCAAAGAAGCTGAAGAAAGAGGGGACCACCTGGTAAACTGCTGCAAGAAGATCACATAGACTTACTAAAAGCAACAGCGTGACAAAGTAGCAACAATAGTGCTCTGGAAAATTTGTAAGAAACATAATTTGTTTGCAAGGAAGAACTGGGGAGGGGGTACACCATAAAATAGAGAAAGTCATAGAAAAAATAAGAAGTTAAATTGCTCAGAGACTTTAGAATTCAAACAGAGAGATACCTGCCCATAATACCCTAGACTTAAAAATTGTTGATAAAAAAGATAAAAAAAGTCCATACAGTGGATGTTGCAGTAGCTGGAGACCAGAGAATAGGAGAGAAAGAACTAGAGAAGATAACAAAATACAAAGACCTACAAATAGCAATAGAATGATTTGGGCAAAAGCAAGCAAAATACCAATAGTAATAGGGGTCTTGGATACAATTCCAAAATAACTGGAGCACCACCTAAACATCATAGGCATTGACAAATTCGCCATCAGACAATTGCAAAAGGTAGCTTTATTTAGAAAAGCTTTCATCCTGCAATGGTATTTGTAATACTATCAAACATCCTGACCTCTGTATTGCAGGTCCTTGGAAAAGACTCACTAGGTAGACAAAAATGCCAAACCAAATCTGAATATCTGACTGACTGTGTGATGCACCATAATAAGCTTTCCAATTTCCTGGAAGAGAATTTACAGAATAGAGATGGGAGCACTGGTGTTTGCCTCAACTGGGTGAAGGACAGTTAGAAAGTACATGGAATACCACCTGAACATGATCGACATTGATTTAATTCTGAATATACTTCATGTTTTGTCTGCCTACTTAGTAACTAAATAAAAGAAAGAAAGAAGGAAACGAGATAATGACGTAGTAGCAATACAAGAATCATATGTAGTAGGATATTAAAGTAGAAATATATTCAGCAAATTAAAGCAACCAAGTAATATGGTAGTTCCCTAAAACAAGGGAGATGTAGAACTTTCTCCTTCAATATTGAGGTGGGCCTATTATTGCCTATGACTGCAAGAGACAACTAGCAATTATTGTCCCATTGAGCTTGTTCGGAAGACCTCTCTAATTCAAAGGGTTTTAGAAGATAAACTATTTTCAGAACTACAGATATTTCTCCTATTTTCAAAATGCCATCCATTAATCTTTGTGGACTGGGGTGCAAAAACAGGTGAACACATACAGCAGAAAATAATCCAGATATTTTGCTACCAACGTCTTTTTGATATTGGCTTTTCTAGTTAAATTTCAATGGGAAGCTTCAAGAGGGAGGGAGGGAGAGAGAGGGGTCTTTTGTAGCATAGCTTTAAACATTCATTCAAAATGTAGATATTTGGATTCAGTCAAAACTGCTATGTAGAGTTATCAGACCTGGACTGCAAAATGTTGGGTCACCACTAACAGCAGCAAAGAATTAACTTGCCTCCATTCAGCTTTCGTCATATAGTGGTCATCTAGACTTCTGCAACGCAGGTCTTATATTAATTACACTAAAGTACTTTTCTACTAAAGCAATATATAATAAAACCATAAATATAACTTCCTGTATGTAAATTCAGTAACAGACAAAATAATCACAGTGAGAATGTTCAAGTCTTAACCTGGTTTGAGGTGGTTGCTGTTTTAGTGGAATCTAACATGTAAAGAATAATTTCAGCCTCGTCTAGAGATACAAATCCCTCCACCATATAAATTGTCATCTGAAAGATAGGTATTTTCCCTTGGTTTTTTTTTTGAGGAAACGTAATTGTCTGAAGGGAAACTGACAGGTTTATGTGAGGAGGGAAAGAAGCAGAGGCTTTGAAGGAAGCAGCAAGTGCAAGTGACAGCGGATAGTTTTCTTTACCGCCTCCCACTCCCCCCATGTATGTGAGAGAATCGCTGGTAGAGGAATGCAGACACTCTAGCACTTTATCAATAAGTCATATGAATTTGAGTGCTAACACATGATCTCCATTTTCTTTGAAGAATAAGGCTGTTGCTTCCTTACATCTATTTTAAGTATTAGGCCTGATTACATCACTACTTCCTCTACAATGATGTGAGACATTTCAACATTGGATTCTTTTGAAACATTAGATTCCAGAAGGAGGAGGAGGAGGAGGAGGAGGAAAGAAAGAAAGAAGGAAGGAAGGAAGGAAGGAAGGAAGGAAGGAAGGAAGGAAGGAAGGAAGGAATGTCAAGGGGAAAAACAATTTGTACATTAGAGTTGTGCTAAGAGAAAGACCTGTTATTGAAATCAACTTATGCACATTATTAGATGTAAAAGAACATACTTTATAGGCTAATATAGGAAGCTGAGAATTGTCATTAAGCTTTTTGGCATTCTCTCTCTCTCTCTCTCTCTCTCTCTCTCTCTCTCTCTCTCTCTCTCTCTCTCTCTCTCTCTCTCTCTCTCTCTCTCTCTCTCTCTCTCTCTCTCTCTCTCTCTCTGTGTGTGTGTGTGAGAGAGAGAGACAGAGAGAGACTGCTGTCAGCTGTAAGTAATGGGATTATACTGTGAAATGAAGGAAGCTATTGCCAGAAGCACCAAAGAAAGTGTTTGGCTATAATTAGTGTTCTGTAACTTGTTAGTCCTGATTCTTTTGTTACTCAAGGAGGCCATTCTGAGTGTCTAAGTAAGCACCTGTTGCTTCTGTTCTCCCAGAAACCCCTTCACATCCCAGACTCCTTTTAAACTTGAAAGAACTCAGGAAGAGTCTCAAATTTGCACAATATTTTTTGTTTTACTTTCCATTAGCAGTTACATCATACTAATCATTTTTTATTTGTCCCATGGACACTTAATGGAAAATCAAATATGCAAGCACGTTATTGAGATGAATTTTACAAGTTTGGTATGCAGCTTCATCAGATTCAGAATTTAATACCTGGAAAAGCTGGGGGATACATCTCAACCAACATTGAGTGCAGCCCCTGCAAAGCTGCCAAAATAGATTGAATAGCAGCATGGATATTATGGGATGTGGACAATCAAGTGACCTTATTTACACATGCCAACCTCTGTCAAGATCTGTTAAATTTACATTTAGTGTACATCAATATTGACCTTCATATACAGTGAGGTTAATACATAAAAAAGAAGATAGAATAATAGACTTGCAGAGCTCGAAGAAATAGCCAATGTAAACTAGCCCAAATCGCTGCCAGTGGAGGAAATCCTCATTAGAAAATCCTGATAGGTGGCCAGTCAGTTAGCCTCTGTTTAGAAATTTCTAACAAAGAAATCCTCTACTTTCCAAGGTACTATGTACCACCCGAAAGTTCTTTTGAGTGTTTAATTTTTTAAAAAATCTTTCTTATCCTTACCTATCAGTTTTGGTGCAATCACCTAGTGCACATAAACATATATTAGTTCCATCATGCACATAACAGACTTCCAGATATTTGAATTTAGTTTTACTATCTCTTCTTAAATATTTCTTCTGCAACTCACTTACCAACCTTCTCACTCTGTAGATTTGCTCTAGTTGATCAATATTTTTCTTGTGAATTATCTGTATATATTATCCTGACTGAAGTCAGTCTAAGTCAAACAGAATGATCCTAAATCAGAATTACTTACGTAATTCTTTATAATCAGTAAATGAAATAACTCTACAACTTATCCAGGAGAATTTCACTATTTTTTAATTTTAAAAAAACCCCATAAGAAACTGGGGAAAAAGAGCTGAACAAAAATCCAGAATAAACTTTTGGCATGATAATAATTGGGTCATTGCAGTTTTGCTAATGGACCTAGAACTGCATCAGTCCCTTTAGTGGCTACATCATTCTGCTGATTCATTTCTATTTTGTGATCTTCATTAAAAGATCAATGAGTGCTGCAGAACTCATTTTCTTGTAAATATTATAATTCTTGTTACCTTCCTTGTAAGGTAACAGTTGCTCCAGGGCAAGACTATAGTTAAAAGGAATTTGTTTTTAACTTTTTTTGTAGGTAAAAGTGAATTTCCAGCATAGCCCAAAGTTTTCAGATTGAATAATTCTATAGTAGGTTCTGCCCATAGTCATCTAAACCTTGTAGTGATTTTGTAACTTTCCATCTGAGGTGGTTAGTGAGTAAAGAAGAAAGAAAAAAATAATTCTTTCAGCATACCCTGAATACTTCTGTCAAGTCCAAAGGAAGATGAGCTGGAGGAGGACAACAAATGTATGACATCAGTTTCAGGGAGCAAGGATCTAGCTCTGAAGTCTTGGCCAAGTCTCTTGATGCAAGTATTTACCCATCAAGTCTACAGGAACATTACCTCCTCTGTGGAGGTAACTGAGTTGGGCAGTATACAAGGTTGTTATTGTTTTTATTATCTGTGGTAGTCTGTTGTGAAATAGTCTTCTTTTTCCAAGTTGTCCATTTTAAACAACTTTCAACAGTTCAATTTAAAGAGTACAAGGAATGTTTGGGTGGAGACATTTTATGAGCTCTGGTCAGCTAGAATGCTGAATGTGGGAGTATTTTGGATAAACCCCAATTATTGTCCTTATGCATTCTGTGCCTCTGTATGCGGAAAGAATGTCAGCATTTATGGTGTAAAATGTATGGTGTATATACGGCCTTGTAAGACCTTGAGGCAATTTCATTCATGTTGGCATGAAAACAGGACTAAATAGAGTGCTTATACACTGAACATTTTGCTGAAAATAATACCTGAATAAGACCCTGGGCTCCCTCAAATGATGAGGATATGTCTGTGATAGTCTGACCTAGAATGTTGTACACTTTGAAAGAAGTCCTGGTTGTGATTCCCCAGATAACTTGACTGTGCCAGAACCTAGTGCTAACAAACCATCGTTCTGAGTTTTACCAATGTAATAAGTGTATATGTGAACTGTGGCTACCCTTTTAAAATTCTAGGCTTTCATTTTGTTTTTGGAACAACTTGCCTCCAGAAGTTGTGAATGCTCCAACACTGGAAGTTTTTAAGAAGATGTTGGATAACCATTTGTCTGAAGGGTTTCCTGCCCAGGGAGGGGGTTCGACTAGAAGACCGCCAAGGTCCCTTCCAACTCTGTTATTCTATTCTACTTTATTCTATTCTGTTTTGCTTTTATTTTATGTTTCTTTTCTTTTTAAAAAGAGTGGTTTGCTTAGAAACATTCTTCTGGTCCTGAGAGCAGCATATGCAGTTTGTACATTGAACATGACAATTACAGGTAGTCTTTGACTTACAGTCATTCATTGAGTGACCATACAAAGTTACAAGGAGACTGAAAAAAAGTGAGTTATGAGCATTTTTTACACTTATGACCATTGTAGCATCCCCATGGTCACGTGATCAAAATTTGGATGCTTGGCAACTGGTTCATATTTATGATGGCTGCAGTGCACAGGTATTTCACTTAGCAACAGAAATTTTGGGCTCGGTTGTGGTTGTAAGTTGAGGGCTACCTGTGTTCCATATCTCCCTGAAAAGATATCCTAGATCCAAATAGGATGGCAAATACAATCTATCCAATCTTTCATTTGTAATTGTCCATTCACTAAGCATTTGTTGAGTATCCCACAAGTGACTAATTAGCTAATCTCTCACTAAAAACTCTGGGGAGATGTGCTCATTTCCATTTCCTGGCCAAGTGAGCCAGCATTGTCCGAAGATGCTTCCATGGCCATGTGGCCAGCATGACTTTACACCCGGGTGCAGAGAACACTCTTACCTTCCCACCAAAATGGTACCTGTTTATCTATTTTCATTTTCAATGTCACATGATCATCTGTCCCTGGATTCTTGTGCATGGAAGTTGCTGCGTTTAGTTTCCTAGGTATGCATGCATGACACAGAGTACTCAAAGTGCATTAAGTATTGCATGCCTTGACACATATTCATTTGAGGATTGTTTTGTATAACTTTTTTGTTTTACCTTTCTGGATGCGTTCATCTCTATTTGATTTTAGACATCATTACTTTTAGGCATCTAGTTACATGCGTACTTTTTAAAGCACATGCCAAGTAGTACAACTGATTGTGGAAACCCAAAGAAATAATAGGGAAAGATTTTCCCTGTCCAGTTGTGTTCAACTCTTGGGGGCAGTGCTCATCTCCATTTCTTAGCTGAGGCAAGGACATTTCCATGATCATGTGGCCAGCATGACTGTACACCAAGGCACACTGAACACTGTCACTTTTCCAGTGAAGCAGTACCTATTTACCTACTCACATTTGCATGATTTCAGATTGCTAGGTGGGCAGGAACTGGGGCAAGTAATGGAAGCTCATAGCGGTGCTTGGGTCTGTCAGCTTTCCAACTGAGACGTTCACTATCTTTGACCGCTAAGCCATCAAGTTCCTTTGATTTAAAGAAATAAATCAAAAGTAAAATACAAATAATTGTCTAGGACACTCATAGATGGTCTGGCTCATGAACTGGATAAAACATGCTTACATCTGTTTATAAATCATCCATTTCCATAGGCTCTAGGTCAGGGGTTAAGCCACCACCAGCTGCGGTAGCCTAAAGGGGGAGCTCTTGCCTCACAATCAGGTAGTTGTGAGTTTGATCCTAGATAGAGGCAGATGTAGGATCTCCTGCTTGGGCTTGGATTAAATGACCTGCAAGGCTCCTTCCAAGTCTGTTAATCTGAAATGCTACTGGTTCAGACCAGTTCGCCCAAACTGGTAGTAAAAAATGCTCTTGCAGCCTGGGCGACAATCAGCTGTGACACGTGATTTATATTAGCTAGAATCATCTGATTTCTTGCTTTCTAACTAATCTAAATCATGTAGCACAGCGGATCCCCCCCCCGCTCTCGCTGTTCTACCTACCTTTGCAGACTCGGAAGTCTTCAAAATGTTCCTTTTTTAGCGCTGCACAGGTACGCCACAGCCGCGCATGCATGCAAAGTACACACTCAGTAGCAGACTCACTGAACCGGTAGCAGACTTCAGAGGATTATGTTGCTGCTTTAGGTGGCTAACAATATAAAAATATTAAAAGCACTCCAGAAAACTCCAAATATAAAGCAATCAAAGGACTAAACACTCCCCCAAAAAATACAAATGTCATGTGCCTGCATCTCCACCTTCACCATTACAGAGAACCTTCCCTCTGTGTAAGACCAAAGCAGTTGTCCTAAAACCTAGGGAGGGGGAAGCTTTACTGGGAGGGAGTTCTAAAGATTAGGAGCAGTTACTAAGAAAGCTGGTTTCCAAGGCACCATCATAATTTAGAAGAAACTGAAACACTGAATGCCTCTATTCAAGATTGCACCTGCTACCTTAAATAGAAGTACTTGTATTGAAATATGAGTTGCTGTTAGATTGTAAATATTGTCTGCATCTATGCAAATTTTCAATTAAAAAAATGCCACCTGATTAACGTGATTTGTTTGCACTGTAGAAAAATGTTTTCAAGCCAATGAATGAAATGAAGATTATATTAGAAACAATATTTAGCACTTTAGCTTGCTTCAACATCTCCAATAAATATTCCTTCTTTTTCACCTTGTTCGTGTTTCTGATCTTCCCCTTTTGAAGCCTATGGTCAGTTAAGGGAAAAAATATATAATTTATTTCCTCCAGAAACACGAAATATGTGGATTCTTCTTTCATATATGACAATATTAGTCAGATGAGACAAAATGGTTGGTACTTTGGTTATGAGGGCTGCATGGATATTGAATTAGAGTGATTCTATTTGCATGCAAGTCTTGGAAAAGTAGCAAATCTTAAAAGTAGATAGTACATTTTTCTCAAGCTCCTCAATCAGTTAGAACTTATGAACATTTTTGGTTGTAATTTTCTGATTGTATAAAAATAATTGATTATTTAATTATAGTAGCCAAAACAAAAGTTGTGCAACAACAAAAAACTTTAGATAATATCACAACTGTATATAGCTTCTTCAATTGCCACATTAGAAAAAAAACAAAGTTAAAGTTAAAGTAATGAGATTATAGAAGCAACAATCACAATTCGATCAAACTTCATTGAATTTTATGACTTATCTTACAGCAATCTGATGTATTCTTTTTATATGATAATTTCTCACAAGACTTTATTTACACAGCAGTAGATTTTTTTGTATTTTCTATATTTCTTTTTTTTCAGTGTTAATGCTGCTTTCTTATATTGCAATAGGAAAGATAAATAAATAAGCTACTCACCCTTAACAATAATTTCTTCATTGGTAATCACATGATTATGATAAGGAGATGTATTTTATTTATTTATCTAACTTGTACTGAGCAACTCTGGTTAACAAACTTACAATTAAAGACAATAACAGCTATGATCCTCAGTTCAATGCATTACACTTTGAAGCTAGTCTAGTATTGATCCAGACATCTAAAGGAATCTTCTATAGGAGGTGAGCCATCACAGAGAAAGATTGATTGTAGAATTTTGCAACGGATAGCAATACCAATAGCACTTAGACTTATATACCACTTCACAATGCTTTACAGCCCTCTCTAAACGGTTTACAGAGTCAGCGTATTTCCCCAACAATGTGGGTCCTCATTTTACCGACCTCAGAAAGATGGAAGGCTGAGTCAACCTTGAGCCAGTGAGAATCGAACTGTTGAACAGCTGGCAGTTCTGCATTATAACCACTGCACCACCATGACTCTTGGCAGAGGGATCTTATTCAACATTCTTTCCTGTTCTTAGTGGACCTGCATTATTAGAGATATCAAGGGAGGGCTTTAAAAGTGACAAACAACACTTTGAATTTCACCCTTGACTAATGAACTGTAATTGCAGCTCCAATAATAGTGCTGGCATATATCTAGGAAGGTCCATTATCCAGTCTGCTGCATCTTGAGCCAGCTGAAACTTCCAAAGGATCTTCATCCACTTGTAAAGGAGATTGTCGTGGTCTGGGTCCAAAGTGCAAGGGTATGAGTTACTGTAAGTGAAGCTTCCTGTTCCAGAAATAGTTATAACTGGTACACAAGTTGGAATTGTACAATTGTGCAATTTTGGCCATAGCCCCTAGCCTGCTGTTCAAGCAGTTTTGAAGGTTCTCTACACCATTATCAGGTCTATGAGTGAGCACAACCCTTTCCAGATACAACCCTTCCCTCAAAATATGGATTTTGCTGAGATTTAGAAGAACTTTATCTTGCTGAGATTTAATCTGAGCCTAATCAGGACCTCACGTCCCTCATACAGTGGATCAAGACTTCTACTATATCTCCTGTTCCAGTGACGTGCGGTGAGGTTTATGGCTGGTGAGGCTGGTGACATCATCAGGAAGGCGGGGAATGGGACCACGTGTGCTGGAGGCGGAGGCTGCCTCAGCCTCCAGCACACGTGATCCCATTCCCCACCTTCCTGAGCGTGCTCCGCCAGCTCACGCTCCGCAGTCCTCGAAAGCGACTGGGGAATGACGAGAACCTTCCTGCCTCTGCTGGACTTTGCGCAAGTCCAGCAGAGGCAGGAAGGTTCTCATCGTTCCCCAGTCGCTTTCATGGCTTCGTCATCTGGGAGCGCCGACAACATTTCTGCCTCCGCAGCTCCTGGTTGCGGCTGGACGGATGTATATAATATTATAATATTATATATATATATATATATATATATATATATATATATATATATATATATATATATATATTTGTTTTCGTAGATTTTCACGGGTGTAGGTATGCTGAAAAGACCCGAATACAACAAAACCAGCATATATATATATATATATATATATATATATATATATATATATATATATATATATATATAGTATATAATATTATATACTATTATTTCATGAAGAGAGGTGAGGCTCTGCCTCCCTTGCTTCCCCTGACCGCACGTCCTGACCTGTTCAGCCATGGATAGAGCTATAGATTCTACAGCCTATGTCAGTGGATATCCTCTCCCAGAAGATTCATGTAGAGGTTAAACACTACAGAAAAGACTAAGCATGTGGCACTCCCATAATGAGGCTTGGTGATTCTACACCAGGGGTGTCAAACTCATGGCCCATGGGCTGGGTGCTTCACATGCTGGCCATGCCCACCCCATTTTAGCGAAGGGGAAAAAGTCACGATATGTCACTTGACAACAATGTGATGATGCACATTTGGCACCTCTGTTCTACACCATCACCAACTGGCACATGTTAGTCAGGAAGAAGGAAAACTATTTTAAACAGCACTCCCTATTCCTATCCTTGCAGGTGGCCTCGGAAGATACTACTGTTGAAGATATTGAAGGCAGAATATACAGACTCAGGATTGAGCTGCTGGGGGTTCCCGGGGGGTTGGGAGAACCTCTAGCTAAGATTCTGTGCAGTTCGGAGAACCCCAAAATCCCACTCCTGGCTGGCCTCGCCCACCCCTCCCCTCCCAGGAGTCCCCAAGTGGCCCGTTTTGGATGCAGATAAGTGCAGGGCACGCACGGAGGCTCGGAGAGGGTGAAAAACAAGCCTACTGGAAGTTCAGGAAGGCCATAATAGGCCCATTTCTGGTCTCCAGAGTGCCGGCGAAGCCTGGGGAAGCCATTTTCACTAGGGAGGCTCGAGAAAAACCTCCAAGGCCCGGGGAGGGAAAAAACGCCCCACTTGTGGTGAAGGAGGCTGACTAGGCCATACCATGGCTACACCCACCCAGCAACCCACCAGAGAACTCCTTACTAAATTTTTTGAAGCCCACCCCTGGACTTAGTTAATTACTTTCTACTTCCACTTTAAAGAAAGTAGAGGGATCTTTGAAATACTTGCAGCATGTTATTTTACAGGGCCAGTCTGCCTTCCAGCTTCCTAACAATCATAAAAAAAAAAAAATACTTCCAACCAGCTTCTTAAAATGCCATTTATTAGCCTATACAAAATGTTAGAGCAGCCCTTCCCTCAGGATGGCTGAGACTACAAAGGTTGATATTTCCTGATTGGAGAAAACCATTCTCTGTATCATGTGTAATAATAATTGTATAATTATAGAAAGCTGGAATTTTAATGCATTTAAGGCTGTCTCTGTGACAAAGCTAAAAAGGCATCCGACTTTATCTACCTCATTCAAGCAGCAACATGAGGTGTCTGTTCTGGTGTACGTGTCGAAAGACACTATAATCTGTTCATCTTTTCCTTGACCAAACTGGCGCATTACGTTTTCTGAGAAAACGGTTGGTTGCAAATAATTTGAGGAAGGAACTTAGCAGTTATACATGACAGAACATTTTACTTCTCCAGGTTCCTTGCCAGTGATAGACACATTTAGCTCTTGCAGCCTTTTATGTTCAAGGACACATTTGTCTTAACAAAAAAAAAAAAAAAAAAAAAGGAAAAGGAAAAAAATGGCCACGTTCACCACAGTTGAAGCAAACAGAGTTAAAAGTACAATTAAAAAAAAAGTGGGGGTGGGGGGCAACTGAATGCTGTTTCTTCAATCATTTTATCTCACTTAACACACTCTCAGGATATCTAGGAATTAAAGAAAGGAAATATTTACGTACTAATTATATTTCTGTTTATTTAATTATGTTATTATGCGTCCCTGGCACTTAGAAATGGTTCTCTTAAGCTGTTCCTCTAATGTTGCAATTATGGCATTATGAAAAGAATTCGTGGAATAAAAACTAGCAATCCGAGAAGAGAAGAGGCAATTTGCATTGAGCCAAAGACAAGCTATGAAACTGATGGCTAAGCTGGAAGGATCAATTTTGCAAAAAGAGGTGGAAGATTGCATGGGGCAGAAGTCTTGGCAACAGCAAAGGTGGGGGTGGGAAGGGAAGAATTTCTCTCAGAAAACGTGTAGAGTCTCTCCCTAGTCATTAAATAGTTTACATTGGTCTGCATACAAGAAAGTATTTTCCAATCCATCCACATTGCCTTCTAACATAGTAATTTTTATGTCAAGTATATTTATATTAGGAATCCCGCAAAGCCACAAGCTACTTTCCACAGACGCAACCTGTATGGGTCCATATATAAAGTTTCCATTAAAACGCATGTAGTGCTTTACATATTTACAGCTTGAGATTTGGCTCTTAGTGTTCAACCAGTAGTTACTATTCCTTTCAAGAACCTTTTTTCCCAGGCCGTAAGTTACAAGAGTAAATGTACGGATTAGGAAAACAGAACTCTGTGGTAGTCAGCAATTTTAGGAGAGGTTTCCAGGCGATTTCTACTGTGGACAGAAGTGAGCTCATGCTTGCAACTCTGGGCCAGAATTGAGATGGAAAGGAAGAGAAGCTCACCAACAATTGGTGCAGTTTCATCCCATTCTGGAAACAATAAATCTTCTAAAGTCTAATGAGCATTAAATCTTGGTTTGATCCCACACCGCACCATAGTTTTTAGTACCTGAGCAGAATTTTCGCCTCATATCATATTGGTATTGGATCTTCAATATATGTTCAATAATTAAGAGACTTAGTTAACTAAAAAGAAGACTTTTTAATCAAGTGTAATCCTCTGGCTGACTGGTTTTTTATGCCTTGAAACTGGCTGCTAATGGCCAAAACTAGGCTTAATAGATAAAGACTAGAATATTTCAGTTGTCTTATGTTATGTATTTTTTTATTTTTTAAATGTCGACTTAGTTGCTTGCTGGGTTTGCTTCAGTATTAAGTTCATTATTCATTTCTTCTCTGTAACCCAGCAGAATCCATTACCCCGATTTTCAATTTCTTTTCCTTTCACTATCAAATTAGAGGATGTTTTTTCCTGGACCAGCAATCAGGATTAAAGCTTGAATATAATTGATTGCATTTGGATGATTGTGGGCAGGGGGGTGGGATGAGAGTAGTGCATCCATCTTTGCTCTCCTTGACCTCCTTATGGGCTTTGATCATTGCATCCTTCTGGACTAATTCTGGCAATTGGGGGTGACCTCCTCCCTCCAGGGCTGATTCCAGCTGATGGTGATAGAAGTCCATGGCACAATTCGTACTCTGTGGGCTGCTTCAGGGTTCTGTTATTTCTCCTTTCCTGTTCAATATCAACATGAGGCTGCTGGGGGAGGACAACTGATAGTGGGGTGAGGTACCAGCAGTATTCTGATAATATCCAGCTTCACATTTCCAATCCATACTGCCTAAGTGATGTTGTGGATGTTCTGACGCAGTGTCTAGTGGTTGTAAGCGCCTGGATAGGGTGCACGAGTTTTGACTGAATTCAAGCAAAACTGAGTGATTTTAGGTGTTTAGAATGTCTGGATCTTCCATTGAGGTGGCACAGCATCATATGGACCCAAGGGTTCTCCTGGAATTACAGTTTATGCTTATAGCTATGAGGCCCTTTACACATCTTCAGGTTTTGGGTTACTTGCATCCATTCTTCCTGGAGGTCCTGGTCATTGTTGAGTGTGCATTTTTAACTTCCCACTTGGTCTATTGCAATAAACTTTGCATGGGGCTTCCCTCTAAGAGGATTTGGAAGCTTCAATAGCTGCATAATATGGCAGTACTGGCAGTAAATTATGTTGGTTATTCAGTACATGTAACACCAATACTGCTTTGTTTGCCTGCAAGCTTCCGGATGCAATTCAAGGTGCTGGTTATCAATTTTAAAGCCTTTCATGGATTAGGGCCCAGTTACTTGAAGGATTACCTCTCCCTGTTTTTTTATCCATCCAATCTGGTTTGGCAGGATGGCATGCAGCATTCCATATGTATCTCATCAGCTGAGGAATGTTGGTTAATGTGCTTTGTTGTAGTGCCCATCCTTTGGAACATCCACTCTCTGGAGATCAGAGTAGCACTGACTTTGCTGACCCTAAAGACCTAGTACTATTTCCTGGCCTCAGACGCTGACTGTTTGAAGATATCCATCTCTTGGCTGTATTAGTGACTGTGAGTGTGATAGTTTATTGGCTACTATATATTTTAATTTTTGCAGTTGTAATTGTTTTCATTGCATTTCAGTCAGGGGCCAGCTTTACTGCCAGTTCGCTAGTGTGTGCACTTTGCGCGCATGCACAGTTCAATTAAAATTGTTCTGTGTATGCGCAGAACTAAAAAAAAGATGGTAGCGGCAACCGGGGAACCGGTTCAGGGGCGTGACAGGCCTGGGTCACTGCCGGTTCCAGCGACCCGGGGTGGCATACCATTACCGGTTCTGCCAAATCTGTCTGAACCAGTAAGAACCCACCTCTGATTTCAGTCACTTGTCGAGATGGGCAGCAATACAATTTGATCACATAAATTCAGTTGATATCACAAAGATGTGTCTGTTTAAACACAGCCACAGTCCAATTGAAAAAGATGTCTAAATGAAGACAAATACAAATATAGTTTACTTTATAAAGGACTTAGGGGGAGAATTATAGAGGTTAGTGACCTAAATACTCTTAGTTGTAGTTTCCCCCCTTTTAGCCTTTAGAGAATAACCTAATGACATGTAGAGACACAAAGCTGCAGACATAACATAAATGTCTTTTAATTCTTCTGAGTTTGGGCTTTTATCCTCTGCTGGTTTAGTTTAAAGATGTTGAGCGAACCTTGCTTTGGGATGAGTGTGCAGGATCAACTCTTGGGGTTTCCCATTTATGTCATTTTTGCCACCAACCAAGCTGACAGCTGCCCACTTGGCAAAGAATATGGCATCGAGAGTAGTAAGGGAAACTTCTTGTTCCAGCTGGCACTTCCTTATCTAACAGTTAGAGCTTTGTAAGGGTAGACAGCTGCAGTTTCAGAAATTGGCTCAGTCTGTATCAATTGGATTTGTGAAGTCAGTAAAAGGCCATGAGGCAGATTCATGGGATTTCCTGTTAGTATTAGTTAATGGAATCCACTGCAGAATGTTAAGGAACAGAAGATGCCGTTTATAGCTCTGACACGAAGACTGTGGTTGAAGGCCGGGCACAGGAAAATAAATGCTTGGAGGAATTATTTCCTGAAAAAGAAACTTGCTAAATTCTATTGGTAAGACCAATTAGTTGCAAGTGACATATACTAAGTAGTGACAGCTACCAAGTGATGAAAACCAACAACCACTAAGTGATGAGAGACAGGAATGAATTCACAGAATATTCCTTGCCGACTGGTTCTCTCTTCCCTAAAACATCTGCAATAGAAGGAATGAACACTGCAATTCTATGCATGCTTAAGTAAGTACTATTGAACTTGATATGATTTAATAATTTGTCTCACTGAGATTTATGAACAATAGATAATGATTCCCCACACTCTGACTCCTAGGGCTTCTATTGCAGGGGTCCCCAAACTTGGCAGCTTTAAGACTTTAAGAAGCAGAGCTGGCTGGAGAATTGGGAATTGAAGTCCACAAGTCTTAAAGTTGCCAAGTTTGAAGACCTTTGCTTTGCATAGCCTCTGTGGCCTGGTTCTAAAGAATGGTCTATTGTGGTTTCCTTTCAGGGAGATGGCAAAGAGCTGGAAACAGTGCCCGTAACAATGAAGGTATACCAAAAAATTCTGTTTCAGGACATTTAGTCCCAACTTCTTAAACTGTTGCTGATCTTGCAAAAAGTGAAAATTGAATAATATGTTTTTTGGGAAACCTATGACTGCTTGCCCTGGCAAGGAGAATATTGTTTTCCTTGAAGTTTGGAAACAGTTGATGTGTAATGGTGATGCAAAGATTATTGCAGAGGCCTCTTACAACATAACAGAAAACTCAAAAGAGACTTTCCTCCTTAAGACCATCTCCCTGTACTTATAGACCCTTATGAAAAAGGTGTTTCCTAAAGACTCTGATGACTGTGAAGGCAAGGCCAGATGTTTGCTGTGGTATATGGTGTGAGCTCTTACTTTATCTATTGGGCGGCATCTAACTTTGATTCTAGGTTAACAATGTGTTGGCTGTATTATTCTGGACCAGTTTTATTAAAATTAGATAAATGAAAAATGGCCTTTTGTATTTCATTTTGGAAAGAGAGTTCACCTTATGTCATAATGGAAAGAAATGATGGTGCATATTTCACAAGTTACAAGAAGAATAAGAGTACAATTAAGTGTTGTATCCTATGATTCATGACGAATGTATCCTGTCTTTTTATACACTGAGAGCATATGCACCAAAGATAAATTACTTGTGTGTCCAATCACTCTTGGTCAATAAAGAATTCTGTTCTGTTCTGTTCTGTTACTCTACTCTACTCTACTCCACTCCACTCCACTCCACTCCACTCCACTCCACTCTACTCTATTGGAGTCTAAAATATATTCCCTTGTATGGTGGATCATCTAGCCCAAACTTTGCAGATTTTTCATCCTGGTGGTTTTCCTTTGGGTTTAAGCATATTGCTATTTAGTGTCTCAGTGCTTAAAGGCAAATCTGTTAATGACTTAATCAGAGATCAGTGTGCAGATGTCACATATGTGACAAAGAACTGAGTAGATTATGATAATAGGATGTACAGTATAGCCAAGGTGTCATATCTGGTCTGCCAAACTCCACACAAGCACAAGATGGCAACAAGTGTTGAGAGGAGGAGCCAATGTCGCAATGAGACTATGTGCGATCTCAATGCTCTGAGATCGCCGTCGATACTTTTGCCACTGGGTGGTCCAAATGGACCTAAACCGTCCCGCAGAGACGGTGAACAGGAAGAATATGTCTTGCTGATCTCAGGGACATCGCAAAGTCCCTGATCAATCCAAGAGAAGTTCTTCAAGCTGGCAATAAAAAATCCAGCCATTAGGCTGATGAAGTTAGGGAGGCTCCAAAATGGAAGAATACGGAAAGAGAAAGTGTTTCCAGATGGTGAGGAATTTTTACCGTTTTAAAAGAGACTGCCTATAAAAAACTTAAAATTAATTTAAATTGGGGAACAGAAGAAATAAGCAGTGGAATTAAGTTTGGAATGGTTTTGGACAGTGGGTTATCTTACTTTTTAAATGCTATCTTCATGGATGGAATTTATGCAAGCCTTTTAAAATGAATGGATTAAGTTTTCTTCTTCTATTTTTTCTTTTATTACTCTTTGTAACCTTTGGACTAAAATTCTCCTCTTTTATTACTGTGGGTGTTCTTCTAACTCATTCAAGAATCAGACTTTTTTTTAACTTGAAATACAAAAAGATACAAAAAGAAACAAAGAAAATTGCAACAATAACACTGCTACTCGGAGGCTGGAGGTTTGTGTATGGGAAACAAAACACTCTTACTTTTCTCACTGATTATCCTGGCTTGGCACTCCAAGGTCTCACTGCTTGTTTATAGAGAGTGATAAGAAGAAAAGCATACAGATGTCCATTTGAAGTATATCTTTAACCAGAGAAAAGTGAAAATAAAACATTATTGTGAATCTATGCTTAATCTTGTTAACCTTCCAAGCTAGAGCAGCAGTGTTTGTTAGCTGGAGATAATGGCACAATTTCAACAGCAGAAAGAAACTTTAAGTCTGCAAAAGATATTCTCAGAAATACAGAAATTATCAAACACATATGAGAGGATAGAGAAGAAATTGGAAGACTTAGAGCATCTAACAGCAAAATATGATGAAGAAGTTGGAGATGTTTATCAAGTGGAAAAAGTGGTTGTTAAAATCCTACAAATCGAAGAGGAAAATGAATATAAAGAATTTAAATTTGCTGATATTTATGGTGATTGGTTTGTCTCTGAAAATGGAAAGAGTGGAATACTGAAAGAGGAATTAAATGGAGGGGAAATCTACTCCAGATGGCAAGCTACAGAAGAAGAAAAAACAAAAGAATTTATGAATTTAAAGAGAGAAATTTTATTAGCAATATCATTGATAACACTACCAACAATCAAAGATAAGCTGATTAAGGAAACAGAAGAAGGGCATTGAAATTACATGAGAGATTTTACAAGCAAGGAGTTGCTAAGGAGAGTCCATACAAAGTTGATTAAGGAGATGATTAGAGGTCTGATACCACAAATGGCAGAAGATATGAGACTGTTTTGCTCCTGGAAAGATACAGGTTGATAGATGGAAGAGTATAATTTAAAACTAGTTAAACTTAGTGAAATTTAGTGACAATAGATATAGTTAAATAAATAATTGATAATGATAATAATGTATACAATATGTAGTTTTATGATAAGTAATAATTGGATATTAATATTTAATGGTACCCATAAAAGGAAGATTAGAAATCTTTTTGGATTATATATAAAGGTTAATAAAAAGAACTAAGTTAGATACAGTTAAGTCTTGATTATTAGGGGGAAATGTTATGATACAGGATATAGTTAAATAAAGGAGGGATAATGATAACAAGGTATATATAGGTATGGGTACAACATAAGGAAACTGGATGTAAATTGTAAACAGTGGTTTGGAAATGAGGATTAGAAAATTTTGTTATTAAATATTATGGATGTTTAGGTAGAATAGGACATAAGGACTCAGTGTTATGGGAGGATTTTAGAAACAGTAAATGAAATGCCAGTATGTGGTTATGTATTAAATCTTGGTACATTTTATGATGAAGGACGTTTAAATAATTATAGTCAAATGAAAATGGAGGTATGATGATGGTAACATGTATAAATATCTGAGTTAAAATACTTGAGTTAATATGAATTGTGTTCGTTGACTGTGGAAGAGATGCATGAAAGCCTTTTTGTAACCAACTGATACATTTTCTACGGTATGCAAAGAAGGATGTGTTGTGTTTGTTTTGAAAATAAAAAATAAAAAAAATAATTAAAAAAAGATGGCAACACGTGTTTTGGATATCTTTATTGACATCTGGCAGTTGAGATTAGAAAGGTTTTTTTCCCCTTCAGAATGTATTTGGCTCCTTGTATTCCTTATATTGATAAAATAAGTGAGAAAAGTTAATGTGATATGGAAGAAATACTCCCTCAACTTTCTTTTGGGGAGTTTAATTAATGTTTAGTTTAATGTTATTCCATTAGGGAAATTTAATTACTGGCCCAAACCTATACTCCCTGGGACCTCCTGGTAGGCTTTGACCTCTCCATATGACTTGAGTTTGAGACTCTCACCTTCACAGTCAAGGGAGCCCAACTCTCTTTTTAAAGCAAGTGCATCCTACAGTATTTTTAGGAGTTTATCTTCACTCATTGGAAAAGAGTCATGACAGAGATGATGTCATAAAAGCCTTCATGGAAGAGGCAGAAGCTGCTTCCTCCAGAATATGCAGAACCATCTCTCCCTGCAGTCTGCCAAGTAGTTTAAACTTTTTTTATTTGATTTTTCTGTGGCCCCTATTTGATTAATTGGGAATGTTCCTCTTGACCTGTATACAGGTAGTCCTCAGCTTGCAACAGTTCATTCAGTGACCATTCAAAATCACAACATCACTAAAAAAGTGACTTAGGACCATTTATCACACTTATGACAATTGCAGCATCCTCATGGTCGTATGACCAAGATTTGGATACTTGTCAACTGGTTCATATTTATGATGGTTGCAGTGTCCCCGGATCATGTGCTTCTGCCAAGCAATGGGGAAGCCAAATTCTCTAAACAACCAGGTTATTCATCTAACATCTCCAATGATTCACTTAAGAACTGTGGCAAAGAAAAAGTTGTAAAATAGAGCAAAACTCACTTAACAAACATCTCATTAGCAACATAAATTTTGGGATCAATTATAATTGTAAGTCAAGGACTTCCTGTATATTATTACAATACAATACAATACAATAGTAGAATTGGAAGGGACCTTGGAGGTCTTCTAGTCCAACCCCCTGCCTAGGCAGGAAACCCTATACCGTTTCAGACAGATGGCTATCCAACATCTTCTTAAAGACTTCCAGTGTTGGGGCATTCACAGCTTCTGGAGGCAAGCTGTTCCACTGATTAATTGTTCTAACTGTCAGGAAATTTCTCTTCCGTTCTAAGTTGCTTCTCTCCTTGATTAGTTTCTTGGAGAATAGTTTGATTCCCTCTTCTTTGTGGCAACCCCTGAGATATTGGAACACTGCTATCATGTCTCTCCTAGTCCTTCTTTTCATTAAACTAGACATACCCAGTTCCTGCAACCGTTATTCATAGGTTTTAGTCTCCAGTCCCCTAATCATCTTTGTTGCTCTTCTCTGCACTCTTTCTAGAGTCTCCACATCTTTTTTACATCGTGGCGACCAGAACTGAATGCAGTATTCCAAGTGTGGCCTTACCAAGGCATTATAAAGTGGTATTAACACTTCACGTGATCTTGATTCTATCCCTCTGTTGATGCAGCCTAGAACTGTGTTGGCTTTTTTGGCAGCTGCTGCACACTGCTGGCTCATATTTAAATGGTTGTCCACTAGGACTCCAAGATCCCTTTCACAGTTACTACTACTGAGCAAGGTATCATCTATACTGTACCTGTGCATTCCGTTTTTGTTGCCTAAATGTAGAACCTTACCCTTTTCACCATTGAATTTCATTTTATGAGATAGTGCCCAATGTTCAAGTTTGTCAAGATCCTTCTGTATCTTAAGCCTATCTTCAGGAGTGTTGGCTATTCCTGCCAGCTTGGTGTCATCTGCAAATTTTATGAGTTTCCCATTTATTCCCTCATCCAAATCATTGATGAAGATGTTGAAGAGTACTGGACCTAAAACCTATTAGGTTTTAATTGTTTTAATATCTTCTTCTACCCTGCTCTGGTCTCATGAGTGTGCATGCAGAACACACGCACACAAACGTACACACATGCACACGCACGCACACACACACACACAAAAGTTCCTAATTTCCAATGCTGGGTAATGAAGGCATCAACCTCAGTTAAAAACAGTGAAGTCTCCAAATGATATGGGGACTCTCAAACAGGGCAGTGTTACTAATCTTAATCAAACAGTACAATCAGTATAATAGGTGCTCTGCTGTTCAACGCCTACTGGGAACTCCTAAGAAATTATTCTGTTTTTAAACTTTTCTTTTGCCCTTTTCCTCAAGTATTTTTGTAACTATGAGGGCAGCCCTAAGAAAACACCACTGAAAAGATTCCCTCTTTCCATAATTATGAAAGACAGAGTTATAAATTTAGGATTCAGAATCCCAGATAACGTGTCTGTTTACCCTTTGACAATTCTCCCCTGTTCCTTGGACAGGAAATCTGACCACTTCTCATATCCCGATAGGAACTGAAATACTGAATACACCCTAAGTACCCATCAGCATTCGATACATGTTTTCTCCCTTTTTCCATTATGTAGAGCTGCAGTCATAGTCTTGCTTCATATTATATTTTTGTAGCAAGGCCAATCGGCATCAAAGGTCTGAGCTGCTTCTCACAGAGGGGATGAGTAAGGTTAGGCAATCACAGACAGAAGCACAGTATCTCTGTCCTTCATTCATGACAAACAAGCAAATAAGGGATGCAAATCTACAAGCTTGTTGTATTTTTCTTTTACCCATGGTAGCAGTGGCATATCGTGGCATCTGAAAAGGGGGATGAGCTTAGGTGGGTTGCTCCCAGCCAAACCGGTAGTGGCGGCGGCAAGAGGCTCCACCCACCCACCTGGACGCTTCTGCGCATGCGTAGAAGTGTTGTATGCACTCGTGAGCGCACACGCAAGCATGAGCAAACCAGTGAGCAACCCACCCCTAGTGATGAGGATGTAAATATTACTTTATAAAGCTTTGCTATGCACTAATCAGTGCTCTGAAGCAACAGAGATATCAAGACCAATTGTTCTTAGTCTTCATGATTGGCTAGATTATTTTCCCCCAAAATACTATTATAAGGTTATACTTAAATACTTCTTGTGTTTTGTTTTTAATGAATTTGAATTTCTGACACGTTTTGGTTCTAAACACTGGCAGTTTTGTCTAATAAAGCATCAAGATCAATAATACCTGCAGGACGTAAGATATTGACATGCAATGATTTCTTAATTGTAACCAAGAATTAAGTAGCCTGACTTATTGGAAGGACGCATAGGGTCAGCTAAAAAGAAGAAAAAGGAGGCTATGCCATATTAAATGTGTGCAGGCATCTCTTTTCTGTCTGAAGAGCATTTTGAGTTTTTCTAGGATAGTTTCTGTTGAGCATCTCTATTCAGAACAAATCAAACCACATTAAATGGGACTTACCATAGGATAAGTGTGCAGAATGCTATTTGCATTTTTGGATGTTCAGTCTTCACCCAAATTATTCTCAGTCACTTGTTTTAGTGACTGTTGATGGTTTTACCCATAAAGGATGTGGCTGCATTCTACAGCAGTGAAACACACACTTTTCTCAAGATTGCCTAATGCAACAATGCAAACTCATTCTTTGAGAATGCCAAATCATGAGTGTGTTCATTTCTACCAGCTGTCTTCTTTTCCCAAGGCTGCCTTATTTTGAAGTTGTTCTCTGATTATTGGGGATGTGATTTGAATATAAAATTGTATAAGCCTCTATTGAAATTATGATGTTGGTCTTTGCAAACTGATAGTTCATAGGTGCAAGTATTGTCTGATTGTTGCATTGAGGACATCAGTCCAAAAGGGAGGGAAGGAAAATAATAGTTTTTCTCTCTCTCTTCCTAAACTACATTAATTCAATTTATTAAAGGAAAATTGGGGGACAATTTGATTAGCTTTTTAGCACAAGTTAACATTTCCCCCAAAAAATTATTCCTTCTAAATTATAATTGTGTTTGCCAGAATGATGTAACTCAGAGGCCCAATTCTAATTATCTCACAGAAACATATAAGGCCATGATGGCGAACCTACGACATGTGTGCCAAAGGTGACACACAGCGCCCTCTCTGTGGGCACTCAAGCCATTGCCCCAGCTCAGTTTTGCTGTGCATGCACACATGCCACCCACTGGCCAGCTAATTTTTGGGTGTCTCCAACACATGTGTGGGGACAGATTATGCATGTACAGGTTACGTGCGTATGTGTGGTGTCATGTGCTCATGTGTGGGGAGGCCAGGCACATGTGAGGGGTCACACATGCATGCATCGGGGGGGCACGCACATTGCATAATGGATGTGCCCGTGCACGCTTTCGGCATTCGGCACCAAAAAGGCTAGCCATCACTGATATAGGGGCTTTGAATTCACCAAATTCAAAGCTACTTACACCCTAGTCCTGAAGTGGTTGATTCCTGCCAATGCATCTGTATCTATGGCATTTTCCATAGGAGGCCTCAGAAAGGTACTTCAGCCAAATACAAACTTCTGTCAAGATTCCATTCATGTAAGAGATTCTCAAACCAGGAATGCAGAAAATGTAAAAAAGGAATGGTCATCCGTGAGTGTAATGGAACGTGTGGATGATCTCGGGGAATGAGTGGAAGAGATGCTGCCCTAGGAAACAATCAGAAAGGAGAAGAAGGAGCGCCCAGTGGTCTCATCAGAGAAAGAGTATTGGATGAAGCAGTTAAAGGTTTTGGTGGGAGGACTGTACTTTCAAACTTGCAAGATTCTGTTAATGTAGGCTTACAATGAAGAATCTAGCCATGTTTTGTGTCTGGTTTACCTGGGATGGCTGATGCCAAGCTTGCAAGCCTCCTATTGTCTTCCAAAGACAGCAATTTCAAGAATGGATACTGAAGCTCAAGGAATACTACTGACGGCTGCTCATCTATTTTGCTACAATACCAATAGCAAGTAGATGACCAACTAACTACCGGTAATTATCAAGCACAGTAATTGGGGCAAAACTTGCTTTAGTCCACAGCAGCACAGCAGATAATGGTTCAACCAATGCTTATGCATTCCCATGGGAGCTTTCCAGAGATATTTGAAGGGGACCAGGATCCATTCCTTCCCATGGGAATACAACTGGTAGATAAAACATGTACATGTACTAACTTCTGCTCTTAAAACAGTCTTAGACTCCCCATATTCTTAAAGTAATAATATTCTTGGTACCAAACACTGGTTGTTTTAAAAACAGAGAGCATGCTTCTACTTCTGACTCTTTTCCATTCAGGGACAATGTACTGTGAATAATGTTAGAAAGACACAATACGAAACAGGTGAATAATAAATAGAGCCACAGGGAGGTGGGAGGATGACTCTATCTAACATTACTAATAATTATGGAGTTTGTGTATAAGTGGACAGGTGGGAGCAGTGCTATCAATAACAACACAGAGACAAAAAAAGGCAAGTGTATTGTATTTACTGTATAATGTATACAATTATCCCAGTTTGGGTATTGTTCAGCCATGTAATTCTTATTTATAAATTGATTAAATTATTTACCCAGGAAAAAGGGGAAAGCTAATAGAACAAATGATAATTTTACTTCTACCCCAATGGAATAGTTTTAAATGGATTTAAGAATGAATGTTCCCATGCTGATGTGGTAGTGGAACTATAAAGAAAAATCATGCAAATTCAATCAAACTGCTCTGAAATTCCAAGCTTGTTCAACTTCTGGTGATATTTTTCTGCCTTAGAGTGTCAATGCCATGATTCAGAGAAGGAGAAACAGAAAGAGATCCTGAAGTGGGGAGGGGTGGGAAGGAATCTATGTTGGCTTATACCACACTCTTTATCATTAACTCTAATCCTTCTGGTGGAAGTTTGGCTGCTGGCCAATTGACAGTTAAGCATCCGATGATCTTTTATTCAATGAAGTGGGCTTTTTTTATTTGGAAAATATGATTAGGGAAGCTAGCTGTTTTCTCTTTCTTCTTTGCTACTTATTTCCTCTGACTTAGTGCAGCCTTTGGCTGTTTCCTGAGCAAAACGCTGCAGTTTGACAATCTTCCCATCCCCCCACTTCATCCTGAACAGCATGTCTCAACATTTTCTCTCAACCATCCTGTAGGTCTCATAGCATTGTTGATTCCCATTCTGTGTCTGCTAGGATGTAAATTGCTCCTGTTCTCTTTCTGTGTGTCTCTCCCCCACCCCACTTCCCTCCCTTCTGTTCATGTATTTTCAAGGGTTTTAATCTGTGAAGGGGACCTACTTCAAAGCCCCCTGAAGCAGCTTATTTCATGAAGGAGAGAGATGGCCAATAAAACCAAATTGGATTTTTTATCTCATTGTCTCTGTAAAAATGAAGTATAATAATTATTTCAGGCAAATACATGTCGGAGATGGTAATTAAGATCCCTATCATGCCTCTATAGACAAGTAGATTCTAAAATAAGCATTCGTAATAGGATTAGACATTATTGTGGTGCTCTCTCTCCTTCCCAAAGTGTCTTTCAAATTTAAGTGTACAAAGTTGATCAAAGGGGCAGAGAGGAGAGGAAAGGAAGGAAATCTACTGGGAAGTACCAATGTTGCTATTTTAGTTCTTCTAAATGTAGATTATTTTATCCCTTAATCTGTATGAGAAAAAGTGTGAGAATTCAATACTGAAGCCAGAGTGTACTCTGTGGGTGCCCATGCGAATGTTATTCCTTCTTATGTTGCACAATAATGAAATTGCAAGAGGTAAGGAATAAACTTTGGTTTACTTAACATTTGTAGAATTAGCAAGTCTTGTACAGAAATCCCAAGTCCCAAGCAGGCTTTAATGGTAACAATGCAAGTTACACAAGCAATATGTGCTAAGTAGACTAGACAGAGTGTGGATAGCTGTAGTAGTGATGTTTTTTAGAAGCTGGTTGGTGTATTCTGAGAGGAGGAGCTTCCGGGGCAATGGCGGACCTTCCTAGAGCTCCGTGAACGATGGGGCTCCCTGGCAGGGATAGCGGGCGCTTTCAGCCCCCACCGGTCATTCCGAGGGTCTAGAACTGGTCAGTGGCAACCCTGGGCTTTTTTGAGAACAACTGGGACCCGGGGGAACAGCTGAGACCCGGGAGAACCAGACAGCCAGGTGGACAGGAGATGGAGGATGGTGGCTAAGAGGCGAGAACGCTGAGGCTGGGCCGCGGCAGCGGAATAACAGTAAGATCGGAGGATGAAGTTTGCGTGGCTGCCAGGGCGGCGGGACAGCTGAGGAGCGGAGGAGTGATTCCATGAGGGGAGCGAGTCGGTGAGGAGGAGAGCGAGCTACATCTTGTTCGGGGGTGGCGTGTGGGCCCGACCGGCGATGGCGACGATGGCGGCAGCGGCGGAGATGGCGCTGGAACACCGGGCGCCATATTTTCTTCCATCTCTCTGACCGCGGTGAGCTGCCTGTTTAGGAGGCCGGGGGGGTCGGAGAGGAGCTGCGGGGACCGAAGAAGGAAGTCAGGGGGGTCGCCGGAGGCTCTGGGCGACCCCCAGAAGATCAACAGGCCGGAGAACTGGCCTTGGCACTTCGCCCATCCACCCCGCCCCCCCCGTGGATTTGCGATTTGCGATTTCTATACACCTTAAGAACTTAAGAATCACCTTAAGAACTGCCTCTGGGCCTCGATGGCAGATTGTTAGACTATTGTGGTTTGGCGATGTACGCTTCCTCTCTCCTTTCATTTGCCTTTTACATCTATTTACATCTTGGACCTATTACAAAGAAAACCCTGCCATAGCCATAGTCACGGACTGATCAACATCTTAATTTATTCAAGGGCTGACATTTTACGACTGTGAGGGTCCCCCCTCTCGCAGGTATGCCCCCCTGCCCTGGTGAGGGCCCACCTCGATGAAGGATTTATTAACCCAGAGAGGTGGAGGAAGCGGGGGATTAGGGGTTTTTTAGCAAAATGTTTTTTAAAGTTTTTAACGGGTTCCAGGGAGCGGGGGAGGGTTATTCAGCCTGGTGGTATGGACACAGCCAGGTCAACAGGTGGGGTCAGGATGGAGGGGAGCGGAGTGGGGGAGGTGAGAGAAAACAGAATTCCTATAAGGGGGATTCCAATAGCGACGGTTGTAGGGAGGGGCGGGCGCGAGGACACCAGAAGAACGTATGGTCGGTTGGGAGACCGGGGCTGTTGGACACGCCCGGTCACTTGTACCAACCCCCGCAGTCTAGGTGGGCAGGATCGGCAGAGCCTGGGCCTTAGGCTGATGTTATGTAATGTGAGGTCCGTGGTTAACAAGGCCCCCTTCATCAGTGACCTGATCACAGAGGGGGAGCCAGACCTCGCAGGAATAACGGAAACCTGGCTGGGCCCGGAGGGGGGTTTGCCCCTCGGGGAAATGTGCCCTCCAGATTACCGGGTATTCCACCAGCCACGGGCCCAAGGTAGGGGCGGTGGGGTAGCGATAATCATCCGGGAAGATTTGGCTCCGAGAGAATTCACTGTGTCGCAGACATCTGGTTGTGAGTCTCTGGGCGTGAAATGGGGCCCAGGGAGACAGTTGGGTCTGTTGATAGCATACCTGGCTCCCCGCCATACATCAACGGCCCTGCCCGGACTCCTCGAGCGGATCGCGGAGATGGCGGTTGAGACCCCCAAGCTATTAGTGATGGGGGATTTCAATCTGCCGTCGATGGGAGAGGCATCCGAGGTAGCCCGGGAATTCATGGCTTCCATGACAGCCATGGATCTGACTCAAGTAGTTCGGGACCCCACACACGAAAGAGGCCACATACTGGATCTTGTGTTTGTCTCCGACCAGTGGACGAGTGATCTGGGAAGAGGGAATTTAGTCATCACGCCCCTGTCATGGTCAGATCACTCACTTCTCCAACTGGACTTCCCTGGCGCTACTCCCCGCCGCGGGGAGGTGGAACCAGATTGTCCTAGATGGTTCCACCCCAGGCGTCTGATGGAACCAGATAGGTTCCAGGCGGAGCTTGGGCCACCTCCTGCAGACCTGTCCCGCTCCCAGGCAGAGGACCTGGTAGCCGCGTGGAACAATGCAGCCGCCGGTGCCTTGGACCGGGTTGCGCCTTTGCGGCCTCTCCGATGGCAACGATCGACCCGGGCCCCCTGGTTTAACGGGGAGCTAAGGGCGAAGAAATGCCACAGGAGACGCCTAGAGAACAAGTGGAGATCCTCCCGCTCCGAATCCGATCGAACACAGGTAAGAGCCTACTTAAGGACCTACCTTGTGGCAATAAGGGTGGCCAAACGTCAATATTGTGCCACCCTTATAGCGTCCGCAGAGAACCGCCCTGCTGCCCTGTTTCGGGTGACCCGCTCCCTTCTGTCGCAGGGGCAGCAGGATCCCCCATTGCAGGGCAGGGCAGAGGAGTTTGGGGAATACCTGCAGGATAAAATTGATCAGATCCAGAGGGGATGGACCCACTCCAGTGCTCCAGAGGGGGCGTCCGAGGCTAGTCTTGAGAATCCATGCTGGGAGGAGTTTGACCCTGTTGTCACCGAAGATTTGGACAGGTTGCGCGGGCGACTGCGAGCCACCACATGTTTATTGGACCCGTGTCCCTCCTGGTTGGTACTGGCTTCCTGGGAGGGTTCACGAGGCTGGCTACTGGGACTGGTGAACGCTTCGTTGGGTGAGGGCCTTTTACCAACCGCCTTGAAAGAGGCGGTGGTGAGACCCCTGCTCAAGAAGCCTTCTCTGGACCCAAAGGAGCTAGCAAATTATCGTCCTGTCTCCAACCTTCCTTTTTTAGCGAAGGTTGTTGAGAGTGTGGTGGCTCAGCAGTTCCCGCGTCACCTGGAGGAAGCTGATTATCTAGACCTGCGCCAGTCCGGCTTCCGGCCCGGTCACAGCACGGAGACGGCCTTGGTCGCGTTGGTGGACGATCTCTGGAGGGCAAAGGATGGGGGTTGTTCCTCCATCCTTGTCCTATTAGACCTCTCGGCAGCTTTCGATACCATCGACAATGGTATCCTATTGCGCCGTCTGGAGGGGTTGGGGATCGGAGGCACCGTACTGCGGTGGTTCCGCTCCTACCTCTCTGGCCAGATGCAATGTGTGTTGACAGGGGAGCAGAGGTAGACCCCGAGGCCCCTTACTTGTGGGGTCCCACAGGGGTCGATCCTCTCGCCTCTCCTGTTCAACACATATATGAAGCCGCTGGGCGAGATCATCCGTGGATTTGGGGTGGGATATCATCTGTACGCTGATGACACTCAGCTGTATATTTCCACCCCAAACCACCCCAACGAGGCCATCGAAGTGATGTCCTGGTGTCTGGAAGCCGTGCGGGTCTGGATGGGTGACAACAGGCTCAGGCTCAACCCCTCCAAGACAGAGTGGCTGTGGCTTCCGGCTTCCCGGTTCAACCAGCACATTCCATCGCTGGCCATCGGGGATGAACAATTAGCCCCGGTGGACGCAATTTGGGCATCCTCCTTGATGCCCGGCTGGCTATGGAAGATCATGTGGCAGCCGTGGCGAGGGGGGCGTTCCACCAGGTTCACCTGGTGCGCCAATTGCGACCCCTTTTGGACCGGGAGGCCCTACACACAGTCACTCACGCGCTGGTGCCGTCTCGCCTGGACTACTGTAATGCTCTCTACATGGGGCTCCCCTTGAGGTGCACCCGGAGACTGCAGTTGGTCCAGAATGCAGCCGCGCGGGTAATTATGGGGAGATCGAGGTTCTCCCATATAACACCTCTCCTGCGCGAGCTGCACTGGCTTCCTGTGGCCTACCGGGTGCTCTTCAAGGTGTTAGTTACCATCTTCAAAGCGCTCCATGGCACAGGGCCTAGTTATCTGCGGGATCGTGTCCTGCCCCATACATCCCTGCGACCCATTCGCTCACACAGAGAGGGTCTCCTCCGGGTGCCGTCCTCTAGAGATTGTCAGAGGGCAGTGCCCAGGAGTAGGTCCTTCTCTGTGGCGGGCCCTACCCTTTGGAACGACCTCCCTCCAGACATTAGGACAACAACCGACCTCCGCTCCTTCCGTAGTAAACTGAAGACCCACCTGTTTCGTCTAGCCGGCCTGGCATAACTCTACAACTTTTCCACCCCTTGGTCATTTTTAACTGTTAATTTTAGTTGTTTAAATTTTTAATGTTATTGGGGTTTTAACCTTTCTGAGTATTGTAATTTATTTATTTATTGTTACCTCCTCTGTATGATACTGTTTTTGACTGTTGCTTTTGTACGTCGCCCCGAGTCCCTGTGGGGAGAGGAGGCGACTAATAAGTTTAAAATAAATAAATAAATAAATAAATAAATAAATAAATAAATAAATAAATAAATAAATAAATAAATAAATAAATAAATAAATAAATAAATAAATAAATAAATAAATAAATAAATAAATAAATGTTTGTAATGACAAAGGTGGGATTTAGGAATTTGTACTATATTTATTAAATGCCATTGTTGCTTTAATTTAGTTGAGTGCTGCTGAAAACCTTCTTCTTCATCATCATCACCATCACTACTACCATCATCATCCTCTTGTGGTTGACAGTTTCCATCCTTGTGCAGATGGGCTAATTTGAAACAGTAAATAAAAATCACAACGCCACTCCAAACAAAGAGGTCTGCTTTGTATTGATTTGCTTTAGCATAGTTTATCTATAAAAGTTTGTACCTGCCGTCATGCTGCGATGTTAATTTGTCATCGTTAGAGCCAGACTTTGCAACAGCATTAGTATATGACAATTGTTAACACCAGCATTATTGTGGCCGAGTCCAAAGTAATATCAATTATTTTTCCTTTAATATAAAAAAGAAGAAAAGAAGAAACAGAAAGAGAAAATTACAAAATACATATTGTACATAAGAAATCAATTAGCCTATTTTTGAATTGATTTGAATTGAATACTTTATTTGGCCAAGTGTCATTATGCACCAGTGGTGGGTTGCAGGAGGTATGCCCCGGTACGGGCATACCGGAGTCTGCCCGGAGTACCAGGTACCATTCTGGTATGGTGCTCCGGAGGGCCCACCCACCCGCCTGCACTCAGTTAGCGTCCACTGAGCAGCTGGAGCGTTGCGGAGGCTTGCAGAAGCGTCATTTGACGCTACAATGCATGCAAGCGCTGCGCGTGTGCATGTGGGTGATGCCAGGGTCGTTCCAACCATACCAGTTGGAATGGAATCTGAAACCCACCACTGTTATGCACACAAGGAATTTGTCTCTTGGTGCAGGAGAGGCTCCAGTCACCAGTGTACATGCAAAGCAACAGAATAATGATGAAGATAATAATATCAATAAGAGGGGGAGTAAGAACATTACAGTAACATTACAGCATGACAGACATTAGACAGGACTGTGAGAATTAGGTGTTGAGCAGAGCAATGGCCTGTGGGATAAAACTGTATTTGTGTCTAGTTGTTTTGGCTTGCAATGCTTTATAGCGCTGTCTTGAGGAGAGGAGTTGAAACAGTTTATGCCCAGGATGTGAGGGGTCTGCAGATATCTTCTCAGCCCTCCTTTTGACCTGTGCAATATACAGGTCTTCTATGGAAGGCAGGCTGGTTGCAATTGTTCTTTCTGCAGTCTTAACTATCCATTGGAGTCTGTGCATGTTCTGCTTGGTTGTTGTACCAAACCAGACAGTTATAGAAGTAAAATGACATACTCAATAATTCCTCTGTAAACTATTATCAATAGTTACTGGGACAGTCTGAACTTCCTGACTTGACCCAGAAAGTATATTCCTTTTTGTGCCTTTTTAATGATGGTTCTAATGTTAGGTGTCCATTTCAAGTCCTGGGAGATTATAGGGCCCCAAACCTGAAGGACTCTACTGCTGTTGAATATGGTAAGAGGTGGTAAAATAGAAGGGCATCTCCTAAAATCCACTCTCACCTCTACAGTTTTAAGCGTATTCAGCTCCAAATTGTGACAGCTCCATCAAAGGCCAATTGTTCAACCTTTTGCCTATACTCAGACTATCATCATCTTGAATGAGGTCAATGACCATTGCATGGTCTGCAAACTTCAGAACTTTAATGGAGGGTACCCTTGACGTGCAATATTGGTATGTAAAGAAAAAAGCAACAGAGAACACACACAGCCCTGAGGAGCACCTGTGCTAATTGCTCAGGTATTAGATATAATTTCCCCTAGCCTCACTGGTTGTTTCCTGTCTGTCAAAAAACTATTTATCCATCTACATTGATCTAGGGTTAACCCTTTGACAGACATTTTGTCTATGAAAATAACTTGCACCAAGTTCTTCCCAAGGATATAGGGTGTCATAATGCATTGGTGCAATATATGTGCAGATCGAAGCAATGTGGCCTTTGGCAATTGACGGATGGAAATTTTGTCAATGCGCAAATTTTTCTAAGTGCTGTTCAAGATTTTTTGATGTGGCACCTGGTGTGTCAGTAACAGTAGTGGGATTCACTTACCCCTTGCTACCGGTTTGCAAATGTGAGTGCGCTTGCATGCATGCTCCACTCACACACACCACCTTCTGCACATGTGCACCACCTTCTGCACATGTGCAGAAGGTTGTGCATTATGTCGGAGAAGCTGGGTGGTGCCTCCAGCAGCCAATGCCGGTTCACCTGAATAGGTAGGAACCGGCTGAATGCCACCTCTGGTCAATAATCACTGGGGCTAGCATTTGCACATCTTGAAACTTTGTGATCTTCTAAATTTCTTTGTCTTTCATTCTATTGTCCCCTGGAATTGCCACATCAATTACCCACAATTTCTTTTATCTATAGTTAAATCTGCTGTGTTGTGAATCAACACTTTATTGTAAATATTTCTGATTTCTATTCCAAAATTCCACAATATTTTGACCTACTTATGTTTAATTACTTTTTCAACCTTGTGTTCCCACCAGTTTTTCATTATTGGCACATGATAATTTTTACAGATGTCCAACTGAATCATTTTGGCGATTGAGTCATTGTCTATAATCAGATTGGGCCATCTTCTTTGCAAGCTGAGTATATGTTGTTTCTTCTCTGCACAATCTGAACTTTGAATCATTAGGTGATTTTTCAGTTCTGATCTTGATTTCATTAGTTCAAATAGCTTGCTCTGAAGTAGCCAAAATCAAGCCTTCAGTTTCTTTCTTCTTCTTCTTTTAATGTTTCAGTTGTAAGCCATTGCCAGATGTTATCTTTATCCACTTTCCACTTGGACCATATAAACATTTTCTTGCTAGCATTTTGTTTGCGTTTGCACCACATTATTCTGATATTCACATTTTATTTCCTCTAATTATTATTCTGAATATTTTACTTTAGCATAACAACTTCTGTTTTGATCAATGTTCTGCCTGGATGCTCTCTAAGCATCCAAGTTCTTTTCTGCCCAAGCTAACTGTGGTTGGAATACCACTTTGGGATACAGAAGAGCTACAGTTTTGCAATTAAAAATATCATATTATCTTAACATTGCAGTTATAATGGTATCCTGACAAATAACAAAAATTTTCAAACAGCACAAAACAAAATAATTGCTCAACAAACTCAACACCTATGCTGTCTGGTTCTACCACTTGAGTCAAGAAAGTTTTGTGAAAGGGAAGATAAAGACTGATAGAAGAGAGAGAAGAAGAATCTAAGCTGCTGTGACTGGTTGCTAAACTTTAAGTTTCATTCAGTGTGAATTGGCTTGGTAAATTTATGAGGTAGCCCTTGGTAGCACTTACAAGAGCAGGGCAGAAAATTGGACCTCTTCTGTGTCAGACAGTTAAACATGTCACTCTCTATCAAGACTGTCTTTGCTTTCCAAGCCACTATTTGTTTTGGTCTCTGTCCAATTAAATTCTCATGCTGGTTTCATAGCATCCACAGGACAATCAAAGTTTGGCTGCACGGGACTTAGATATAATGCACATTGTTTCTAATAATGCAATCAAAATAAGTAACATATGTATAGGATCATACTTCAATACTTCCTGTACACATTTATCCATAACTCAGCCTTGTTGGATTTAAACTTAGACAAAAGTGTATGGAAGCCAGTTTGGTGTAGTTATTAAAGGCACGGCATGAAGAGGATAGGTTGTGAGTTGTAATCCTGAGCTGGGTGATATTGGTACACTTTCTTAACTCTAGAACCACAGAAAATCATTTCCAAATAAACGTTGCTTAGAAAACTGCATGAAATTGTTATGTAGTCATCAACAATCAAGATTAATTCAAATTTTGGGAACCAGTTTGGCACTGAACTAGGAGTGGGAAAACTGAATTTAGAAAATTGCCTTAGACATAGAAACCAACTAGGTGACTTGGAGTTAGACACTTTTTCTCAAGTCATGCTTGGCTAACTTCAATGTGACTGTGAATATATGCCTATCTGCTTGGAAAGGATGAGCAGTAAATTATAAGAATGTGCACCAAAAGTATATACTCCAACAGGGCCACCCAAGACATGAAGCAGGCACCTGTATTGGGTAACTATAAGGAGCCAAGCAGAAGATTTTGGGAAAGTATTCAGAAGCTGCTACGAATAATAATAATTCAGAAGCAAGCCTTGGATCCTGCCACTTGAAAAGATAGAAATGGATACAGGAAAAACAAGACTTTCTAATCTCAAACTGATATGCTGAAGGATGCCAATGAGGGCTGACTAATTGATTCAAAGTTCAAACAAATATGACAGGGTTATACAGAAATTCTGACCATGAAGATGTCAACATTCAAGATAACTTAGAAGATATTTTCCATTTTAAAAAACTCAGCACTAGAAGATGAATTCAGATCTGCATCCCTAATTTTCAAGTTGGAAGGTTGCAAAAATTAAATGGGATATCTACAAAAATAAGGATTGTCAGAATAAAATCAGTAGAAATACTGCTGAAGTATTCCAGAAAATCTGGAGGACAGCACAGGGACCAACAGAACTGAAAAAGCTTCTTGGATGAGAAGCAAAATGTTTTAAATGGGGGGAAAAATCAAGAACGTCCAACACATATTAGAGTTCAGCATGGAAAGAGAGATGTATGACATTCAAGCTAGATTTAATTAAGGTACAAATAACTAAACTCAAATTATCAAATAATTTTTACAGATTGTGCAAAGATATAGCCCTGTTAAAAAGTCTAGAATACTTGGAAAAGTGGAAGGATGAGAGAATAAGTGAATTCAATTATTAATGGTGATAGTGCACCAGTGGAAAACCTAAAGGGCCAAAAAAAAAAAAAAAACAGATCATCTGAGAAAAGGAATATTGGTGCAATTGCTAAAAATGACATCAACAACATTATGGTTTTCAATCACAATGCAAACAATTTCATTCATTAACATTATTAATGATATTGATATTGAAGTACTGTAAATGTATGCAAAGGAAATTAAAGCTGTTCCACAGGCAACAGAACATACAATGGATTATCCTTTTTAAGATTTGTTAATTGTTATAATAATTCCTACCAAATTTACTTATCATGCTACATCCCTCAAATACTTCACTGTATGTGGAGAAGATATGGAAAAAGATAAAACTGTATAAATGTTCAAAGCAGCAAAGAAAAATCAGACACAAAACTCACACATTTTAATCTATATTTACTAATGAAATTGGTTTTTGATGCCTCACAATATAGCATTGGTGTGATTGTGTCTCAAGTCATGAAAGGCAACAGTGAAAGCCTGATAACATTTGCATCATTCTCACTCCCAGCTGCAGAGGAAAATTATACATAAATAGACAGGGAAGCATTGAGTTTGGTTTGGGGAATTAAATATTTCAACCAGTACTTGTACAAAAGGGAACTTGTCCTCATCACCAATCATCAGCCAACACTGTCAATCCTCAGTTTCAAAAGGAAACAGAATCAAAATAAAGTTCAAGATACATAAATATGCAAGCATAAATAGATGGTCTTGGTAACTTCTATAGGCTAATTAATCTGACATCTTCACATCAAAATGGAGTTACGTTCGACATGTTTTCTGTCACAGAGATTGAAAGTAAGATCATTGAAAGAGAAATGAGGAGACACCCAACATGCTGGGAAATATTGAGGGCAAAAGAAGAACGGGACGACAGAGAATGAGGTGGCTGGATGGAGTCACCGAAGCCGTAGGCATAAGCTTAAATGGACTCCAGAAGATGGTAGAGGACAGGAAGGCCTGGAGGAACATTGTCAATAGGGTCATGATGGGTGAGACACAACATTGCAACTAACAACAACAATAGCAACATGGCTGGAAAATCTGTTTATGAAGTTTTATAAGCATAAATAATGTGAACTAATCAATAGTTGCATTACATGGGTGCAAGAGTCATTATTCTGTCCAGACTGATAGGTGATATGATGGAGAAGTTTTATGTTCTGGAAGTAGTAATGATGAAGGCATTGGATCACTATTTGGTGGTTGAAAATAGATCAACAAATCACAAATTAAAACACAGCACCATTTCTTCCATAGAAAAAGAATCATGCAGATCTAGCAGGGACAACTTTTTTTTATTTGTGGTGGATACACCTTCAAAGTAGCCAGAGGAATTTTTAATGATTTCAACTGTAGCTATATAGTCAATAATGATTTGTGCACAATGTATGGAAGAAATGTATGTCTAATCAGAAGCTTGTGAATTTGGTTTCGATATTGCAACACAGAGGAAGCAGCAATCCATAAAACACCAGTGAGGTTTTTCCAATGTTGCATTTTTCATTCAAATTTGTATATTCTCAAATTTGAATTGAGTATATTCATTTTGTATCTTATCCTTTTCTGCCAAAAAAATGAAGCAACTGCAAATGTTTTGCTATTTCACTATTACAGCCTATGGACAAACTGAATTACAGAGCAATTCATATCCAAACAATTTGCCTTCAAATCTTGAATCAAAAGCTTAAACTGAAATTCATGTATTCCTGTCTCTAATCTCCTAATTTGGACTGATCCACAAAACCTAATTTGTCTATGGATGCCATGAAATTATGACTAACTAATTTGGGGGGGGGGGTTAATACATGATGTAGATGCTATGAAATGAAATAAAGTATTTTCCTGATGTCTTGAAGATTTTTTTCTATTTTTCTTGTTCATTATCAGTGTTCCTTTGGGTTTCTTTGGGTTTCTTCCTCTGAAGATTTTAAAATATTCTACTGTAGTGAAGAAGCTCATGTTGTTATAAATTTATATTCTTCAGAATCTTTGATCTTAAAGAATGCCTCAAAAGGACTTCCTTCAGTTTCCCTCATCAGTTTCCAGATCAAGAAAATCCATCAAAGAGCTGTTTTTCATTCCATAATATGGCTAAGTAATAACAAGCTCACCTATCTCCTATAATACAAAGTTACATTCTTGATTATTTATCTAGATCTGTAAATTGTAAACATCATAATATTTATTCTTGAATCAAATGGTTTATTTTAAAGTGCAGTGTTGGTTGATTTATCTTTATTTATAGATAGGAAAGGTTGGAGCTAGAATTTGATTTCCCAATTGATTTCCAAAAGAATCCAGATTTTTAAATATATACTTACAATTCTCTAATTGGCATAATCAAATGATGCTTCCACATCTTTCCTTGAGAGATGGTGCTACAGTCCAGGAAACTTTACTCATAGTTGCTATTCAGTCTAAATGCTCTTTGTTCTAGGCCATCCTATCACTATTAATTGGATTTCTCTCATTAATTCTTCTTCCTGCTCAGGAAGTGATTAGAACTTCCCGGATTAGTGACGGTTTGCCTTTGGCTGTGAAGCATAGAAGTCAGTTTGCTTTCTCTGGCAATGATATTGCAAGACTATTTGTGTCCCTTACATGCTATTCAGATTGTGTTAACGGCTGCAAATTGTATTTGTTGTTTCCATCTTTATTTACTATATGCATTTTTCAAATAGTTTACTGGTTCACTGATTTACTAGTACTTTTCTAGATTCTTTAAAGGAAGCTTATGGATTTCTTTGTGATATTCAAGACTGAAGAAGATTTGCTAGAAGATGAAACATGATTGTGAAGTTTTGGATCCTTGTGAAAACTCAACATTAGCATTCAGCTCAAGACTCATTTCTAAATTTGGATACAAGCAGTAACAACCCAGTAACAACCACTAGCAACAACAGATCATAGGTGATTATGAACATCACCATTTCAGAGTGATGTAGGGAGAAATTGTTCATTCATGTGTAAACAAAAAACTAATAAATCTTGGACTGCAGCCCAGCCTCTTTTTCATGGCAGGCTCTGAAAAAGATTAGATATTATTGTCATTCTCAAATCTTCTGCTAGAGAGGGGAAACATATGAGCCATGGTGGCACAGTGGTTAGAGTGCAGTACTGCAGGCTACTTCTGCTGACTGCCAACTGCCTGCAATTTGGCAGTTGAAATGTCACCAGGCTCAAGGTTGACTCAGCCTCATATCCTTCCGAGGCGAGTAAAATGAGGATCCAGATTGTTGGGGGTAATATGCTGGCTCTGTAAACTGCTTAGAGAGGGCTATAAAACACTGTAAAGTAGTATATAAGTCTAAGTGCTACTGCTATTGCTATATCACTGAATGAAATCCTTTAGATGCAAATGGTATAGCTGGCAAAAGTTTCATTGGTGATTCTTGTTTGTGGCTGCCTAGAAGGGTTAAGGGGAAAATGTCATCTCTTCTCCTATGCAGGCTTTACCACTGTTGAACATGAACATCTACATAGAATACCATACAGGGGGTTTATACAGAATACAAAGCTTCCATACTACAATAGTTTGTCCTCAGTAGGTGAAAGTGTGACAGATTGTATAAGAGAGAGGAAGAAGACTTAATTGACTTAAATTTTCCTGATCATATAAATTAATTATGTTTTTCTGAATGGCTTTGCTGGCATTTAAGTTCAGGAATGGGAAACACGTGAGCTTCCAAATTTTGTCCAGTTATAAGACCTAATTGTTCCAATCTTCCTGAGCAATAATGAATATTCTAGTGATAGATTTGTATACTTCAATAGCTTGTAGACTGTAATTGTAGAAATCCAGAAAACTGGAATTCTAGTGATAGAGTTGTTTATTCTAATACCAATTTCTAGGGCAGGGGTGTCAAACTGGCAGCCCACAGGCCGGATATGTCATGCGCAGGCCATGCCCACCCCAGCTCAGCGAAAAATTTTGAGAATCTTCATGTGATGGCAACATGACATCGCAAGTTTGACACCTGTGTTTCAGTGGTGGGATTCAAATTTTTTCCATCAGAGGTGGTATTTACCAGTTCTCCAAACTACTCAAAATTTCCACTACTGATTCTCCAGAACTGGTCAGAACCTGCTGAATACCACCTCTGCCGTGTTCTTAGGGGATACAGTGCTGGAAAACTTCACATTAAAAAAATAACAACTTGATTTATATGTCACTTATTTTAGTAGCTCTGCTTGTATAACTGTATCTAGACCAAAGTGACATTTGGAACTCTAAAACTTTTGATGTCTTTCTGGTTTCTCAACCTATCAGATGTTGATGAGCAGTATACAACTTAGTTGCTAGAGGGGTCCTTGATGCTTTCTGAGCTTGCTTGTTTTCATGCATTACCCAAACTGGGTAACATCATCAGTGCTAGTTAGTTATTTCATTAGTGACTTCATTTTCTTTAGGGAATCATTTAAACTGTTTTGATTCAGTCAAATATTATATAAATTGTCATATTTGTTTCAAATTTAGCAATTGTGACTGCTCTCTCTCTCTCTCTCTGTGTACAAATTCATTTATAAATGTGTGTGTGTGTGTGTGTGTGCATCTACAAATGAATTTAGAGATTTTGCAACAAATTTGTTTACAACAAATATCTTTGCTGTGTTTCCATTTCTATCCTTTGGATATAGCATTTGATCTGCACATATTAATTACAGATGGTCTGTAATTAATGGTCTCTCTGGGACTCTTTTCATCCTCCACAATTTTACTTCTCTTATATATGAGTTTTAATTGTGTATGCTCATTGTTTACTAATGTTTTGTACTAACAGGTACCACCCCAACAGAATCCCCTTGCCTACCTCAATCTTGATATGAAAGGACCACCTGTAGGGCAAAATGTTAGCTTGGTATCCATGGCCCATTCATTCCTTGGCCACTCTGATGAGCCTGCCAATTAGTGCCAACTGTGGTGGTAGATTCTCTGATTTGGACACATGTTCATTGGAAAGAAGACTGAGATACTCGATTCATTTCACATAGCACACAATGAGTTCTTTGCTTTACGCTGTACAAGTGAGGATTGTCGAAAGCTTTCTTCACTGTTAGCCTCTGTACGCTTGCTGAGTGTAAATAAAAGGGGAATTGGTGTTATTGCAAAGACAAATTAGCACCAGAACTGAGCTGTATTTTTAAAAATGTGCTGCTAATTGTGTCCAATTTATGCTGCAAGTCTCGCTCAAATGCAAAAGCACAAAACCAATGGAAGGTGCCAAAGCAAGCTTGCACTTTTTTTTCTTAGCAAATTATCTATGTAGTTTCACACTACAGTAAGTGCCAAAGGGTTGCAATGAGAGCTTTATCTTGGGTAATCAAATTAGCACTGCATGTTAGTAAATGGAGTTTAATTTACAATGGTTTAGCTTTCTCGCAGACTACAGTGCTTGGGCTGTCCAGAAGCAGCATTTCAAGATTTCTCTTTTTACTTTTTTTTTAAAAATTGCTGTGACTTTTTTCTTTAAATTTGAATATACATAAGTCTGCTGAAATGAAAGAAAGAAATTGATTTTTTAACTGTAGGCCATTTTGACAGAAGTCTGCATTACATTTTGTAGCTGTGTCTTAATCTTTTAAGTCAAGCCTAAATTCAAAAGCCAGGTAGTTATTTAAAACACTCTGATATATTTAACATTTTACTCAGTGAGTTCTTTCCTGTTCTTTATCTTTTAATATAATTATTCACCTTCAAAATTAATTAGTGCCTCCAAGCTCCATTCAAAGCAATGAGAGTTTTGCATGTATGTGTATGTAGATTGCATCCCTTGTAGTAACATGGCTTGAATAGTTGTCCTAATTTGAGTGACAATGGATTAATAAGGACAATTAAACCCTGAATGAGATAATTCTCCCTCAAGAATGTCTTTAATAAAATAGTCATCTCTCTACCAGGCAGAAGTGAAATTTCACATTAAATGTGTGGAAGCAATATATGTGATGAGTTGCTTTTCTATAATTATTCTCAACATTATATATCCAGATTTAGCTTTCTGGAATTACAGATCAGAACTGTGCCATATCCTTTATGACTTCCCCAATTTGCTGATTAATATCAGCAATGTGTTCCATAGTATTATCCCTAGGTAAAAAATTCTTTTTCCCCAGGACTGGCTAGGCATAAAGGCATACATTTGTTTACACACCAATATACAAATCTACTTCTAATTGGCACTGCTAATTCCCATATGGTAGGATAGAGATGTATATAATTGCATTGCTAATATAGTAAATAAGCATCTTGTTGCGTGTATCTGCATATGCATAAAAATATGCATGATATAGAAAAGCAACAACTCATTTTTTAGATGAGTACAAATAATTTCTAAAGCAAAATATTGCAGAATATAATCTTAGAACAGCTCTTGAATTTACTTGATGTTTGCTAACCAATGGTTTTGTTTTAGAGAATTATATATCTTCTTATTAAATTATCATATTTTTAATAAATCAAAACCTAATCTAACTTTCTTTCAGACTTCTTTTTTATTATTGCTATTCTTTTCTCTTATGTGAATAAAATTACCCCTATGGGGCATTTGCAATTTACAGATAGTCCTTGATTTATTACCATAATTGAATGCAACATTTCCATTGCTAAGCAAGAAAGTTGTTAAGTGAGTTTTTTCCACATTTTTATGAGCTGTCTTGTCACAGTTGTTAAGTGAATCGCTACAGTTATTGAGTTAATAACATCGTTGTTAAGGGACTCTGGCTTCCCCATTGACTTTGCTTGTCAGAAGGTCACAAAAGGTGATTGCATGACCCAGGGACATTGCAGCCATCATAAATACATGCCCTTTGCTAAGCATCTGGATTTTGATTACATGACTATGGGGTTGCTGCAATGGTCATAAGTGTGAAAAATAGTCTTAAGTCACTTTTTTCAGTGCTGTTGTAGCTTCAAGTGGTCACTGAATGAATGATTGTTAAGTTTAGGACTATCTGTATCAAGATGCATTAATAATTACAGATTGGCAGAAAATTTTGGAGGCATAGCTCAGGGTCACACCAAGTGCAGGTATAACCCTATTCTACAAGAATATTTTATTGGAGCAAAATAAGTGTGCATCTTGGTTTTCTATTTTTGAGAAGACTTGTTCAAAGCAGCAAACAAAGTTTAAAATAGTTTAAAAATAATAGGAATGAAAACATTAAAGTTCTTTAAAAATGAATGTTTAATATTTATAGAATTAAACTCTGAATTTCTTAGATACTCTTATGGAAGATAATTTCATTCATTCTTTCACTGCTATGAATTCCTTTGTGTTCTCTTGGGAGAAAGAGCAGTAGAAGTAGTCCTCAACTTACAACAGTTCATTTAGTGAGTGTTCAAAGTTACAACAGCACTAAAAAAAGTGAATTATGACCGTTTTTCATACTTATAGCCATTGCAGTATCCCAGTGATCATGTGATAAAAGTTCAGACGCTTGGCAACTGAGACATATTTATGATGGTTGCCCTGTCCTAGGGTCATCTGATTGGCTTTTGCAACCTTCTGACAAGCAGTGTTAATGGGGAAGACAGAGTCACTTAACTACTGTGTTACTAACTTAATACTGCAGTGATTCATTTAACAACTGGGGCAAGAAAAGTCGTAAAATGGGGCAAAAAATTTAACAACTGTCTCACTTATCAATAGAAATTTTGGGCTCCATTGTGGTTGTAAGTCGAGAACTACCTGTATACAAATTTACAGTACTAGGCTAACAGCAAGCTGAGCAGCAAAACTCAGTAAAAGGTTTGACGCTCAATACCTACCTATGACTTTAGCTGTGATAGTCAGTATCTGCATAAGGTAACGTAACAGCATAATGTATTCCAACATGGAGTCCAAATATGCAGCACTATAAGAAAAAAAAACCTATTTGAACTTTGTCACCAACCACACCTTATTAAGACATGACACATTACGTTTTGATCGTATTACTGAAATTTTGAAGCAAAATGGCTGATTTGGTGCAATATTGTTTTTCTCATTTTTCACCCTGTTTGAGACAAGGGATGGTGACTGAGGATCCACCAAGGGTACGAGTCCCTGGTAATTGCAGTGGTGCATTGGAGAAAGCGATGTGAGCTGCTGATAACCTCATTGTTCATTATATGGTGATTGGCACATAGCATGAAGCAGTGTTTCACTACAGAGGCATTGAAGAGAACCAAAATGGCAGACATAACCATGCCATCAAAGCTGTGGCCCTTCAGCTCCCCCTCCCTTCCATGTGTCTATATCAATGTTTTCTTGGGACATCTAAAGGCTTATTAATTGCCCCCAGTTAACGCCAAATCAAGTAAGAGCTGTGATAGCACAGAGATTAGATTGCAGTACTGCAGGCTACTTTTGCTGCCTGCTGGCTGCCTGCAATTTGGCATTTTGAATCTCACCAGGCTCAAGGTTGACTCAGCTTTCTATCCTTCCAAGGTGGGTAAAATGAGGACCCAGATTGTTGGGGGCAATAGGCTGATTCTGTGAACCCCTTAGAGAGGGCTGTAAAGAACTGTGAACCACTATATAAATCTAAGTGCTATTGCTAATGTGTTCCAGACATCCTCAAAGACACCCGTTCCAGAAGCAGAAGTAGAATAAGAACAACCCAAATACAGCAAAATCACATTGACATGACAATGTGTACAACTTCAGATTTTATAAAAATTGAAGTTTGAAACATTTAAGTCAATTGGATTAGTTTATTTTTTAAAAAAATCAGGTCCATGTGAGAGTCAAAAGAAGGATTGATTCCAGAAGAGCTCTAATTGTGGAAGGGCCATTTGTATAAAACATGTCTCCCACTCAGTTTCCTATGTACTTGAGAGAAAAGAATACACATTATTTGTATCTATTGAATCAGATCAGAATAAAGATGTGTGTGTTTTCAGAACATCCTCTTTAACTCCTCTCAACATCCTCTGATAGTAATGCAGTTTCAGTACATGAGCCAAGAAGATTGCCCATTCTTTTGAACAATGCTTTGATGCTAAATATACAAAAATGTTTGATAGCTTTCCAAGAAAAGAAAGTAAAAATAGTAATTTCCAGCTTTGTATAAATCTCCTTAGTGTTGCTGATAGGACATTGAACAGCACCAGTTCAAGGAGATGATTTCTTCCAGACTAAGCCCCCTCATTTTTTTCTGTGTAGTTTCAATCCTTCTGGAATGTTATGATTGCAAGGTGAATCTACTAATTGTATTTTCCTTAATAAAATGAAGAACTCTATGCAATATTTCTGATGCAGTCCAATTTTTTTAAAATAATGCTCTTTTGTAAACTAGTTTTCCACCCTCTCTTATTTAGAGAAAGTCACATCTTTAAAAGTCAATATTTTTTCTTGTCCTTTTTTGATGTTTTTCTTGTTTCAATTCTTGTTTTGTTGTTTTTCTTTAATTTGTATTTGTATTTTACATTTGGAAAAATATATATTTTTCAAATAGCAAAGCTTGATGCCTAGCTACCACATGAAAATGTCCATTTAATTTCTTTTCCAGGAAAATAGAAGTAGTTTGCATTTGCTTTCTTCCATTGGGTTTTTTCAACTTCCTTGTCTAGAGTATAGCCTTACATTTCCAGATGGACTCCTATCCAATTACTAATCAAGTACAACCCTGCTTAGCTTTTTATGATCAGCCAAAGTCAGCTAGATGCTATTATGTGGTAGAAATAAAAAATAATTGCAAATTACATTTCAATGAAGAAGAAGAATCAGATTAGTCTATTGTAGCAAAAAAAAAAAAAAAACCCAGCCATTTTGTTGCATCTTAATATTTAACAAGTAGATTTTTAGACATGGTAGATAATTTCCAAATAAAGTATGCAATTCAGATGAAGTCTAGTCCATGAAATATTATATTTGTAAATCATCATCTTCATCATTATTATCATTATCAATGATAATGATACCATTGATATTATTATCAATTCAGATCCTGGAGAAAGACTTGATGGATGATTAAAAATGCTAAATCCAGTCTCAACATCTGGTTGACTGTGCAACAAACCATAATAATGATAATAATCTTAAAGTTCAAATTCAGTGGTGAAAAGCACCATCAAGGAAATTAATATGTGGGCATTGTCAGTCATTAGATACACAGCTGGAATAGACTACTTCAGAAAATAGTCTGAACTGAATCAAAACCAAAAATCCTGGCTAGGAAGACCAGAAAAATAGTAACAATGAATCATATCCTTCATCCATGCAGTGATGTTGACCTACTCTACTTACATAGAAGTATAGGTACCTAGCTAGAAGTATAGGTGAACATGGAATGTTGTAAATATACCAGGCAGCTGAAGAAGAAAAAGGGGCATTGAAAAAATATCTAAAGGACAGTGAAGAAGATGCACTGAAACTAGTAAATCATGAAAGCTTGCTGAATATCCAAGAGACCAAATTAGTCTATCAGAAAGACCAAATAAAGAATAGAAAAGAGGCGATGGAAAATAACCAGTACAGTTAAAAAAAAATAGCAAGCAAAGCAGATAAAACCAAAACCTGACAATGGCTAAGAGCAGGAAAACTTAAGTAACAGTCAGAGGGGCTAATTCTGGTTGCACAAAACCAGGCCTTAAGAACAAATGCGTGTAAAGCCAGAATTGAGAACAGACAGCAGATGCCGCTTTTGCAAAGAAGCTGAAGAAACAGTGGATCATCTAGTTAGCTTCAGCAAGAATCATTACAAATGCTTATATCACAGACTGATTCCAAATAATGGCATGACCAAATAGCAACAATGGTGCATTGGAATTTCCTGAAAGAAATACCATTTGCCTGAAAACAAGAACAGAAAATAGGCAAAGTAATGGGGAATGAAAAAGCTAAACTGCTCTGGGACTTTAGAATTCAGACAAACAAATACCTGTCGTATGACACTCCAGATTTAACGATTGTTGGTTAGAAAGACAAAAGAAGTCTGGATAGTGGATATTGCAGCGCTTGGAGACAGCAGAATGGAAGATCAGAATAACTGTGGCAAAAGAAAGCAAAGATAGTACCAATTGTGTTTTGGTACCTTGGGTGCAATCCCAAAACATCTGGAGCACAGCTTAATCACCATCGACAATATCATGATTAGTCAATTGCAAAAGGCAGCTTTACTTGGGACAGCTTTCATCCTGCAATGATACCTTTAATATAATCAAACATCTGCCAGACCTTGGGAAAGCTAGATGGATAAAAGTATCAAATCTGGTTTGAACACTTGGTTGACTGTGCTACCAACCATAATAAGAATTCCAAGAACCTGAGACCATTGCTTTGTAGAATTTTAACATTCTAGAATGGAATGCTTTTCATTGACAGCATCATGATTAAAATGGCTAAGATTATAAAGGACTTTATGTTGTACAAGAATATGCTACCATCTCTGCATTATTCAAGATCATCACTATTTCCCCCCCAAAAGCTAATAGTAAATACTTATATTTCCAACCATTTCTATAATCACTAAAGGGACAAAGAGATGAGGACATTTTACTGCCCTTGGGCATTCTTCTGTACAAAAAGAATTTTTGGACAATATACGGAAGTGTTTGGTTATCCAATCTCTGAGCCAAACATTCAATGAACAGAACTGAAATTAGTAAAATTGAATATCATCTATAAAATTTAGATAATTAAATTAGAAATATTAACACTTGATTTTTTTAAGTAAGGTTTTTAAGCAGTTAGCCATGTACTTTTATTATTTTTTGCATTATTTTATCATTATGGTTAACATACAATATTGTTTATTCAATATGATTTGTTTTACATTTCTGCTAGAATCCTTAATACTTCATTTTTTAAAGCATTTTCAATGAATGATTGTCAGCTGCCCTGCCTTTAAAGGAGCAGAGAAAGAGAATATTGATCCCCCTTGGACAATCGGTGCTAATGCCTTACAGATGGTTTGGACTGGAATCCTTATTCCCATCCAACACCTGAAGCTGGCAAAAAATAAATAAAGGTGTTCCAAATTGGTCTACGGCAGGGCTGTCAAACTCCTGACCCATGGGCCGGTTGCATCATATGCTGGCCACGCCCATGCCTGGTTTAGCTAAGGAGGGAAAAGTCCTGATTTGTCACGTGACGCCGCTGTGATGATGTGAGTTTGACACCACTAGACTACTGTAAGGAACCTGAATAGATGAATTCAGCCTTGAGAACTGGAGGTTAGCAAATCTCAAATTGCAAATAAGCTGGGATGAGATGCCACACAATAAAAGTGGCTTGAGATGTCCTATCTTTCAAGGTCTAAAAAATTCATTATTGTTCCTTGATTATTTTAGTGCACCCCATCTTTTACTATCTTTCTGATAAGGTAGCATCTTGCTTGCTAAATATGTAAAGAGTGAATCACGAGCATAGTGTGATATCTGCATTATGGAGCTCTGGTAATTGGTGATATAATAACGTCACTGTAGTGGATAGGGATTTAAATACAAATAGTTAAGCTTAGAACTGTGTGGCAAAAATCTCAATTTGTCTACTAAATATTGGTGGTATGGTACCAGGATTGGGGACTGTAGAAACTCTTGAAATTGGGATGGTGCTTCATGGAACATTTTCTGTTTGTAGAAAATCCATTTGATTAATGTACATCAATGTAATTTTCCGTAAGTTGCAAAAACAAAAGTATGTTTTTGTGGCATGGATTGTAGTTGGCAAACCAACAGACTACGTTGTAAAGAAAATATGATTTTAAAAATCACAAGTAAGTATAGCTAACTTAAAATGTTTGTTTGTTTGTTTGTTTATTGGCTGACTTATGTCCAGCCATATCAGATTTGTTACTACTTATGTTAGAGGTTTACTTTTCTTATCTCTTTATTTCCACTTAAAGCCATGCAGGTGTTTGATAATTAAGAGAGCCCTCAATTCTCATACCAAACTCAACCACACAACCCACACAAGTTAACTCCAGTTCTAATAAATAAAGGGCATTTGCATGATGAAAATAATTGCAAACAATCTGCTATTCTTGTTAGAAAGAAATGTATTGGAAGCTCAGCTATACAAGGAAGAGAGCAATGGGGTAGAGCAAAGTACCTCTTTCTATACAATACAATACAATACAATACAATACAATACAATACAATACAATACAATACAATACAATACAATACAATACAATAGTAGAGTTGGAAGGGACCTTGGAGGTCTTCTAGTCCAACCCCCTGCCTAGGCAGGAAACCCTATACCATTTCAGACAAATAGCTATCCAACATCTTCTTAAAGACTTCCAGTGTTGGGGCATTCACAACTTCTGGAGGCAAGCTGTTCCACTGATTAATTGTTCTAACTGTCAGGAAATTTCTCCTTAGTTCTAAATTGCTTCTTTCCTTGATTAGTCTCCACCCATTGCTTCTTGTTCTACCCTCAGGTGCCTTGGAGAATAGTTTCACTCCCTCTTCTTTGTGGCAACCCCTGAGATATTGGAACAATGCTATCATGTCTCCCCTAGTCCTTCTTTTTCTTAAGCTAAACATACCCAGTTCCTGCAACCGTTCTTCATATGTTTTAGTCTCCAGTCCCCTAATCATCTTTGTTGCTCTTCTCTGCACTCTTTCTAGAGTCTCCACATCTTTTTTACATCGTGACGACCAGAACTGAATGCAGTATTCCAAGTGTGGCCTTACCAAGGCATTATAAAGTGGTATTAACACTTCACGTGATCTTGATTCTATCCCTCTGTTGATGCAGCCTAGGACTGTGTATAAGGACAATACCAATTCAATCCTAAAGGATTTTTCTTGGCATCTTTGGTTTTCATAACTGAGAGATAAATGGATCTGGATATTATAGAAGGACAAGCATTGTGGATTTAACCATCACTTTCATACTGCAGGAAGATATTATCCACTTAGGGGTTAACATACATGTCTTATTATGATGCTGGTCGAGGAGAAATAAGGTGCATACTAAAATAGAGCATACAAAGGAGTAGAGAGTCCACAGCAGTAATCAATATGGATTTTGTTACACTTAAAAAAAATAAAAATCTCAAGGATATACAGCTTAAACTCTCCTCCTCAAAGAAAACTAAAATATATTCAATAAGTATTTAAATGTAGCTTTCTTTTCTTTTCAGGATAAGAGAGAGGACTACATATTTATTTGGAAGATTTGCCAATATGCCATTCACAAAGCAAGAAGAATAAGTCAACAATTAAATTCGATCAGGTTTAGTCTGAATTTGGTGATTTGCAAAAAATAATAATGATTTTAACAGGAGTGATACTAGTGACCAAAACTCAAATAAATGTGATGTGCAATATTTGTGCAGCAATAGCATTCCAGCTGGGTTGCAATAGCAATGCAGGGACAAGAGATTAAGTCTTAATCCCAATTTCAGTTGAGAATGCAAAGGGCTCTCTTGAAAGACAAAAATTTACCAATACTGGATTATAGCAGCTTCCATAGGTTTGTGTGAGCATAAGAGGAGGGTAGTTATAGTGGAAAGTGTGTGTGTGAGAGAGGGGGGGGGAGAGAGAGAGAGAGAGAAAGAGAGAGAGAGAGAGAGAGAGAGAGAGAGAGAGAGAGAGAGAGAGAGAGGGAGAGAGAGAGAGAGAGAGACCCTCTTTTGCTACAAAAATATCTGATGTCAGTTCACTAGACTCGTTGTACTTGAATAAGAAAAAAATGACATCTAGGAATGGAATGAAATGGAATTAAGAATGCATATTTTTTTTTACTAAAACACCAATTTTCATGGTTATCCCTGTAAGACATTCACAGTTCCCTCTGGTTTCTAAACCAATAATTCAAGTTCATATCCTGGATTTTCGTGTGCAAGTTATTTCCCTTCCACAAACTGATTCAGGTCACAATGAGCACACCATACAATCAACATCCCTGTCTTAGCTGATCCCAAGCATTTCTTTCAAACTAAACGTGCCTCCAACTCTATCTTCATCTAGGCTAGCCTTAGCAAATGTCCCCAAGGAAAAAAAACAACTATTGAAGGATAACCAAAAGCAGAAATACAAACCAGCCTAATCTATATAAAAGCATACATCTTTTATAATCTGTAGATAGCTGGATAAATGACTGGGATTTCAACTACAATATCCCTATCATCCTATAGCAGCTCAGTCTATGAATTAGGGGTTCTGCTTCTACAACTGTCCCAGGACTTTATGGGAGATGTGATGCTGGAGGCCCTATTGCTGACTTGTTCATGAATGTAGGTTTATTTGAAGCTCTAGTGAGCAGTGTGACATGCCTATCACAAAAGCCAACATCAGGAGAGGTAGAGAGGGATGCTCCGTTCCCATCTTGCCATCGCTCTGGACCACTCACATCTTCTAGACTCCAAAATCAAAATTACTTAGCTTAGTTATTCTATAGTTGTAAAATCACATGATGAGAGATCATGGCAACTAAAGATAAATGTATGCCATAATTACCAGCTCTGTACAGAGTTTTTATAAATGTTCTTGACAACAACAGTTATGACCATTTCATTTTGATGATCCCAGAAAGCAGCAATATAGCCATATGCCATAATTTAAAAATGTAACTCAAAAATAATTCGCATTGTATGCAACAAGGTTTATTTCCTCTCCGGCAGCATTGCTCAGATCTTGTACTGCGCCTAATCACGAATTATGTTTTTGCAATAAACTTAAATGGAATTAAATAAATGATCTAATGTCAGTATTTATTCACAACCAACTCCTGCCCCTTGAAAAATGAATGGTCAATCAACTGTGGTACAGCTGCTACTCTCCAGAATAAGGCCATTGTCAACATTCACAGGATTGCCATTTGCAGTGCAATTTATGAATTGCAACACATGGTTATGTGAAGAATTCTCACTGGGAACATATTTTACTTTATTAGAATACAACATGAAGATTGAACGTTCAACCATAACATTCAGCTCACAGACCTCATTGGCAAATCACTAATGTGTCCAGCATGGCATAATCAAAATACAGGCTGCTATTAAAGACAGATCAGCAAGATTCTTTCAGCTATTTAAAAAAACATTCCCATATGTGAATCTATATAGTTACCATCTTTCAAAAATCAATTTTTCACCCATAATGAAAGTAAAGGCAAGAAAACAAAGGAAGATATGTTCTTATTTACATTCAGTCAAATCCTGTTCTAAATCTTCATTGAATACAAAACATGCAAGATTCTTTAAGTTGCCATGCTTTAAGAATCAGCTGTTCACTTAATTGCGATATTTTTCTTCATTAAAAACTTTTCTGGTCACTTTCTAGGCAGTACGCTATCAATCAAGCAACATTCTGAAAGGAAAATAACATTCTAAACATGAATAGTTCAAGTCTATAATTTTAGGAAGTTGTTTGGTAAATCAGATGGCATATAAAATTTTTGCAATAAATAAATAAAATTGAGATCGCTGTGGTGCAGAAACTAAAATTTAGTTAAATAAGTTACGAAGTTAATTTGAAATAGGTCTACAGTTTCAGACAAGTGGACTTGAACTGCTTCCTGTTTCTTCCCAGTTTAGTTAGGTTCTTTCACAATTAAAAAAAATAGCAATACATAATCTATGATAATCTACAACTAAGCAGAATCAGAGATCAATTTTAAGGTCAAAATTAACATATGAAATCTTTTCAGGATTGGTGGCACTTTTTCAGGGCCTCATTTTCAGAAAAAATACAGGATATGTAATAAAAGTAATTGAAATTTCATAAACATTTAACCTCTGCATACTAATATAATATGTGATTTACTGTAGAAGTACAGATTCATAATACTTATCTATTTGCTTGCTGATTTGTTATCAATATTATGACTATTTCTTTTGAATGCAGACAACAAGAGCCAGAGTTTTCTACATTAAAAATGTTAGGATCAGTTTAATCATTGGATGATGTACAGCCTTGTGATATTCTCTGTTGGGACTACGTGTTTTTGTTCTCCCAAATGATTCACAAATATAATAAAATAATGGCAAAAACATACCCTTCAAATGCACCTCACATGCTACAGGATCTTCACAAGACAAGTGTTACCTGCAAGGTGTAGACCCCATTTTTCACCCATGTTGAACTGCTATGTGTGACCTTCTAGCACATGGTAAGACTAACATGTATGGCCCAACTTCTCCATTCAAATATCTGCTGAACCTATAAATGAATGCTCAACATTATTCGAGAATCTAACAATGTGCTCCATGGCAGTAGCTTTCTCAGTCAAATACAGTTTCTAAACATGTCCAAAGGCAGCTCAAGATAGAACAAATTGAGTTATCCAACCTGGATGTGACAATTTAATGGCCAAATCTGCAAACTCCAGAAAGGGACTCAACTTCAGGAAGAATCTGAGGCCCGAAACATGCCTTGATTGCAGACAAGATTTATCTTCTGCAGAACTGACGGTATAACCTGCTCACAGCTGGCTTTTGCATTGACCTAACGCATGTCAGATTCATTTAAATAAAAGCTGATTTTCCTAAGGTTGACATTTCTTATGTAGAGGTGAAATCTCTGAAAGTCATTACAAGTAGGACGCAGATTATATTTCCTACAGAACATTGAAGGCAGTTCAGAAGGTATTGGTCAACTTCTGCTGAACACTAATACTGTTTCAGTTTTGGGGTTTCGGTTTTTATGTTCAAAACTGTATAAGCCTGTTTGACCAAAGGGAAATAAACGATGAATAAACACAGAGCCAGAGAAAGTAAATAATCCTTGAAAGGTGAAAGCTTTCTTAAGCACATTTCAGTTCTTTTAAACATCACTGACTCGAGTTTAAGTTAATGACAATCAAATAAACTAAATAAGTGTGCGCATGTGCACAGTCACAGACTGAATCCCCAACTAGAATTTAAGCTGGAATTCATCTCTTTCCAGTGAATTTGACAACTCTGAGCAATGAGTATTTCCTTCACATTCTTATAGACGTGTGTGTTCTAAAATATCTGAAGGCAGTATTTAATTGAATTGTAACCTTATCTTTGCAGCTTATTTCCACAATCAGTAGCAGTCAGTAAGAAAGCTCAGACCTGATTTTAAGATAAATAAGATGCATGACAGCCCTTTTTGGTCCTGTTATGCAGAAATCCCTCCTGATTGCTGTTATGTTTATCTGTACTGGCCTGGTGGTCCACTCTGTACTGGTCACATAGGCAATGATAGCTCCCTGATGACCATCAAGCCCATGATTGTGTTCTCAATGTGACATTACCAAGAATCACATCTCCCTCCAAAGCATTCCCCTCCTCTCAACTCTCATGAGGCTTAATATGTTGCTTGGAAAGAAAACAACCATCATAGGACTGTGGGTTCAACTGAAGTTTCAGTGATGCTCCTTAATATTAGTTAAAAACCATAAACCTTGGCCTTAAAAATACTCTTCCAGGATACAAGATACAGATCCAATTAATTTCTTCGAGAAATTAATTGACACATCAATAGACACAAAAGTCATACCAGATGAAACCAAACCAGTGTTAGTCTCCATCAATCATGCTAGTTTTGCTGTGGATCTAGCATACGTGCAACATTCATTTACCATCTTTCTGCAATCCAGAAAAGACAAACCTTGAGAATTTTTGGAATTACAACTTCAAACATGCTGTCAACATGCTGGCTTCTGGCTTCTAAATATGGGAATTACATTCAGCCAGTCAGTCTCTACATCATCCATCCATCCATCCATCCATCCATCCGAACATACAAAGATAGATAGATAGATAGATAGATAGATAGATAGATAGATAGATACAATACAATAGCAGAGTTGGAAGGGACCTTAGAGGTCTTCTAGTCCAACCCCCTGCCTAGGCAGGAAACCCTATACCGTTTCAGACAGATGGCTATCCAACATCTTCTTAAAGACTTCCAGTGTTGGGGCATTCACAACTTCTGGAGGCAATCTGTTCCACGGATTAATTATTCTAATTGTCATACATACATTAATCCTCAATCTAATCTAATCTAATCTATAGATTTAAAGAAGCAAGGAAAAAAAGTAACAAAATGAATATTTGGAGTAAAGAGGGACAAAAGAAAATTGAGAAGAAAAGAACAAAGTCAAAAGTAAAGGCGTGCAAAAGAGAAAGAAAGAAAACAAAAGATGTGACTTCCAATTTTCTTTTACAGCAATTATAATTACAAATGTAAATTGACCTTTCACTGTATATTTATAGCATTATGTAATTTTTTTCTATAATCTGTTTTTATCTAATCATCAAAATCAAATTTTCATTATTTTCTATTTTATGCAAAAAGTCATTAAAAGGTTTCTAGTCAGGATTAAATTTAGTGTCTTTTCTCTAATCAGAGCTACCAATTTGGTCATCTCATTAAGTTCCATCATCTTCACCATCCATTCCTCCATTGTGGGTAAAGTTGAAGTCTTCCAATTTTTTCTTCATATAATAATCATGCTACAGTTATCATATATATAAAAACAAATTTTATAGTTCTTTTTCCAACTATTTCTTTATCAATTCTCAAAGAAAAGTCTGTGGTTTTAATTGTATGTTAATATTGAAAATCTTTTATAGTAATATATATTATTGATCCCAACATTTTCTAGCATTTTGAACATCCACCAAGCATGATAAAATCTCACCTCTTATTGTTTACATTTCCAGCATAAAATTGAAATACAGTCTAAAGAGCTCTTCTAATGACAAATACTAACTATACTTTATTTTATTTGTTTTTAAAAAATCTGTTTAATGGAAACTTTCGTCCTTTCTATCATGTATTCTCCAACTGTCAAATTGGATATTTTAATCCAAGTTCAACCTGTTTTATCATACGTTCTTGTTCTGTTTCAAATTTCAATTTCATTTTAGTTTACATTCTTCTTGGCATAATTCTAGCTTATCAGAGTACTGCTTATTTCTCTTCCATAAAAAGTTTATTGGGCTGAAAGCCACAAAAATATTTTTGGTTTAACTACGTTTATATCTATTCCATCTTCCATCTTCAATATAGCAAGTGTAATAAAATTATTTTTTAAATTTACATTAACCTTATCTTTGTCATGCATCACAGAAATCTCAAGTCATGTTCTTCTAACACTAAAAGGCTTTTGTTTCTCAGCAACACCTGTTTTTCATGCAAACTAAACAACAAGCTGTGAAGTATAGTTTCAAATCAGGTAAGCCCAATTCTGCTCTTTCTTTCACATCTTGTAACACCTTATATTTAACCAAGAGATTTTCCCCTGTTGCATACATTTAGATATATTTATATGCTATTGTTCAATTGCTACATCAGATGCAAAAACAGGTATAATATTTAAATAACATTTAAGGCAAAACACCCATCGTAATTGCAGAAATTATCACCAATGACAATTGTTTTCTTCCATTATAACATATACCTTTAACTTCATTCCAAATCTTAACATAATTATTTTGAAAAAGTGAACAATTTCTATTTGTCTAATTAATACTTCTTCTCAACCTTGAAATCTGTTTAATTCATCAATTCTATTTGATCTTGTACCTTCACGAATTAGTCAAGATTGTCTTCTGTTTATTAATGTTAAAACCTGCTAGTACTCCAAATTCTTTTAATTTTTACATTAATAGTCCAATTTACTTTAAATAATCTTCTAAAATCAGCACCAAATCATCTCCAAAGCTCTTAATTTATAAGATTCTTTTTAAAATCTTTACACCCATAATTCTATCATCTTTCCTTTTGTATCTATTTGGTTTTTCAAGAACTATAATAACTATGATAAACAGAAGGGGAAACAAAGAGCATTTGTATCTCACATGATTTAGTTAATGTAGTTAATTCTCCATTGAAATTATGGAATGATAATTATCTGTGGCTTCTGTAAAATATAAATTTTATTCATTTTATAACCTTCTCTCCAAAAGCCTACCTTAAATAGAAAAGTCCAATTCAAATTGTCAAATGCTTTCTCTGCATTTAAAAATAATAATAATGCTATTTATTTTTCATTACACAGGTGAATTGTAACTATTCTCAAATACTTCTGGGAGGCTCGAGGTTGGAGAATAGCAATAGCAATAGCACTTAGACTCATATACCACTTTACAGTGCTTTACAGTCTCTCTAAGTGGGTTACAGAGTCAGCATATTGCCCCCAACAATCTGGGTCCTCATTTTATCGACCTCAGAAGGATGGAAGGCTGAGTCAACCTTGAGCCTGGTGGGATTCAAACTGCGAAATTGCAGTCAGCCGGCAGTCAGCAGAAGTAGCCTGCAATATTGCGCTCTAACCACTGTGCCATCACAGATGCTTGTACAATGATAATGTATGAGGGTCTTTCTCAACCATGTTCTCAGAGCTTGGTTGTTTTATTGAAGATGTTTCATTATCCAAACTAGGTCAGTACTAGTGCTAATAATAATGTATGTTAACAAAGGCTGCCATTTTCTACCCATTTACTCAAGAAATATTAACTGAAGTTAGTAAAATTTATTTAACAGCATAATTGTGTTTCAGCAAAAGAAATCTCTATCTAACCTTAGTTGATTAGTTGAATACATATCATTGTGCTGAAGACCAGGTTAGTCTGTTAATATGGTGCCCTCTCTTTAGTCAACAAAATAGACTTCCCACTCAGATCCCTTCCCTCAGAAGCAAGTACAAGAATTTCATAAATAAGAAATAATGATAATTAAAATATTTAGATAAACTTTGAGCTGGTTCAGGAATGTCATGAAATTCTTGATTTATTTTATCATATATGAAATCTGCACAGAAAAAAAGAAACTCCAGGACCATGGACAAGGCATATATGGGGTGTACCTATTGCCTATCTCCACCCTGTATTTCACCAATATAAATTTGTGTGTCTTTCTGTTGGTGTCATTGTAAATGCTACACTAGACTGGCATAGGTAAGGAGCCAAGGCAAATGAAGAACTTTGATACATGAGATTAAAAATGGCTTTGTATAGTTCATAAAATGTCTCATTTTAGGATTTCCATTAGTTGGAACATTTCCAATAAATATTCCATCCACATAGTTTTCAGTGGGCTTCCAGCAACCTCTGCAGCAGGTATATCCCAGTTCTTGTGGGGAGTTTAGGTATTTGAACAAATTTATGAAGAAGTTACCATTGCAATATAATGGTTAAATCAATGAACATACCACTAAAGTGTATGTAGAATGGAAGATATAGATACTGATTAAGGTGTGAAGAAATAACATGCAAAGAAAAGCTGTTCTTGTAAGCAGTTGCATGGAATAGGGTCATTTGCAGAGAAATCTTTTTTGGTCTTGAGTTGGTGTCTTGTGTAGTAAAAACTGTTCTGTAGTAAAAACTGCTCTTTCGTGCATTAAAGCAAATCAGGCATGAAAGAGATTAATGAGTAGAATTATAGTGGAAAATATTTTGGTCTTCCAAAGAAGAATATTACAACTTGGTTTTGGCAGTTGGCTTGGTGTCATGAGTGGGTGTTCACCACTAGAGGTGGTTGACTTCATCCTATCCCATTCATCGCCTTAGTTCTGGTTTTCACTCTCATGAAAGCAGCATTACACTGTTGTAACACAAATTCTGTCCCTTTCAGGTGAAGGTAGCAATGTCCATATGAGCCTCCCTTTTTATTAGGTCTGATGATGAGATCTAACCAATAGCCATGGTAGTTCTGAAGAGGACAATCTCTGTTCTAGAGTTTAGAGAACTATGAGATAATTTAGTCAAATGTGGATCAATTGCCACTGCTAACATTATTGCTACACATTATTATTTGAGTTGCTATGCGTTGCTTAGCTATTCTGTAACTACATTATTGGTGTTTTATTCAGCTATTTCTATTGCTATCTCTGTTTGTACTTTCACTCAGTTCTTTATTCTATTTTTAAGTTTATGTTTGCATAATCTTGGGTTTTTAAATTGTAAATAAAGATATTGATGTTATTGTTCTATCCCTGTTTTTTCAGATTTGATCACAACCCAAAATCATGCATGTATAGTCATAACAAGTCATAGTTACGCTTTGCATAGTATTTGTGAGGAAATAATGAATTATGTGTTCCCCAGATGTAACCGGTCACCTCAAATGCTCCGCAGCAAATTACAATAATACTCAATTCTTGACCTGCATGCACTGTTGTCATCAAACTAATGCTGTCATTATGGACTTGCATTCTGACATCTGGTGGAAGTATGCAAGATAGGCCATTTGAGTGATGATGAGTTCATGCCTTCATTTGCATGGCATAAGTGCAGCAGAAAATGCATCTGAAACATTGGCCTCAGGCTTCCCTATTCAAGTATAGTCCCCTTTTTTCAATCACTGCTTGTTTGATGTCCTCATCATTATCCACATATTCAAATATGGATTTGAATATAGCAGGCAGTGCCCTGTGTAAACTATCATTATTGAGCTAATCCCTTGTTATCATTCTTTCCTGGTTTGGTTAAATCCCAACAAACTTGGATTTTTGCCACATACCAAAAGCTACTATTTTTACAGTTGTGTGCACCAGGATACATTGCTATTTCAATTGGCCAATAAATCCTGCGCCATCTTTGCTTCTTTTCAGTCATTATTCAAAGCAAATCCTTCATTACAGACTGATAGATCCTTACAATATTGTATATTTTCCCCAAAAAGTCTATTAATTGCCAGTCTGCTTTAAACAAAATAACATTTGTCTAGATATCTGAAGTTACTTTTCTATTACTTCTGTACAGTATTGGATTAAAATGCATGGTCAGCAATGAAATATTTAGGGGAAAGTTTTGGAAAATATGTTTTTATTTTTTGGCAAAGATGGGACTTTAGCAACTGTAAGGAATAAGAGCCAAAATAGATTGGAGCAAGCAAATTCATGCACAGTTGTGCAAGATGGAAGCCATGGTTCTAGTAAATTAATCTCTAGGGTGACAGGATGCAATTACATAGCACAACATAATCTCTGCATTGTACTTCTATGATCTTTGCCAAAATTCAGAAAGCTAAATGAACTTTGTATAGGAAGTAGAATAAATTATTTGTAATGAACAAATAGTCATTGCAAAGTTATATATAGATACATATATATAACTCCCGTTGTTATTATGGAGAATGAAAGGAAGCAACAATAGATTGATGAGGAATACAGTGAACAATAATGAAAAATTCATCAATTCTATCATCATCATCATCTAGCTATCTATTCTCAGCCTGGTATGTTTCTGGCTGAGAATTATGAGATTAAATCCAGAAAGACACATTTGTTGCCTGGTTGAAAGGGGATTTGTGTACCTCTGAACAACTAAGGGATCTTCCAATCCAGCTTCTTGTTTCTCAACAGGGACATTTTTACCCATAATAAACAAATTTGGCATGTCAGTCATATTGACAATTTTTTTCTTAATAAAGCCAAATCCATTTAGAGATAGTGATGCAAACAACAACAGTAACAACAATACAGCCACATAGTTATTTGTATGTTTAAGCTAATAAAACTGGGACAGTAGAAGATTGACACAATACATTTCCACATAGATTTGGTTAGATTATTACTGTCTTTTCTCCAACTTGCTGTTCTTTGGACAAGTTGGAATTCAAGCCTTATAATCCTCAGCTATGATCTGGAAGGCACCAGGATGAGAAAAATTGTTATATTGTGCCATGATTTCTAAAGTGCAAAGGTCACCCCAGATTCTTCAGACTTGGTGCGGCTAGCTTCTAAAAGCAAACAGGCTCACATGTCATCCAGTAATACTACCCATTCTAAATATTCAATCTTGGCTCAATGTGGTCACTTAGCCTGCTTGAGTGTCCTCCTGATTCTATAGCAGCACTTCATTTTTCAGTCAATACACAATCCTGAATTGGACTTACTTTTGGTTTCTTCACATCTGTAGCAACAAATCACGGTGGCACAATAGAACTGAAGGTACAAGAATGAACATGTGGCTGACTCCATGGACACCACATTAATCTTCATGGTAAAATGATTACATCTGAGGCTAGATTTCCCCACCCACAGAATGTTACTCTTTTCAAATATTCTACCACACCGAGATTCCTTTAATGTACCATGTCAGTCAACATATGGAGGATCTCAAGGAAAAGTATTATGGAGACTTGATTCTCAGAAAATGTTTAGGTTTAGTCCAGGGGTGAAAAAAAACCCACAGAGGATATGCAGCTTCTATAGTACTAATCAAAACCACAGCTGATCTGCTGTTCAGATGTGCCATTTCGAACTTCACTGAAATGCAGAAGCAACTATATGAACTTTCTAAGGAAAGCTATGGAAAGGCCTACCAAAAGCACAAATCTACTGTATCAATGGTTTTGCATCTACCCTTACCATCATTTGGTATCGAAGTCCAACTCTCTGAATCTTATTGAAAGGGAAATCTGTGTAACATTTGGTACTCAACTTAATTTGACTTGTTTTAGAAGACTTCCTAACTCCAGAATGACTTCATCGCTAAAAAAGGAAGGAAAAACAGCTTTTTAGAAAGTGAAAAAAACAATGACACCTGCATAAAAATTACTCATTATCCAAAATACTGCACAAAAGCCATCAGGGCCTCACAAGCAGGTTTGGGAACAAAGTTCCCATAACTTTGTTTCTGAAATTTTGAAGATTTATCCCTTGCAGGGTGGACACCATGGAGAGGTATGTATTCCAAATGCCACAAGACAGAAGGAATATTGCCAGGGTCCCACTAAGTGATACTTATTTAATAGAGGGTTACTGGATCTTGCTGGATAGGAAGAAGCCATTGGAGACAGATAATCAGGGCCTTTGTCAGTTCCATACCATACCCTTTCTTGAAAGCTTTTATTGGACGACTGGTTGAGGGATGGACTATATGTGTTATAGCCACATTGCAGATTGCATGAAAGCTATAGTGTAAATTCCTACAGTAAAATAAATATAAAGGGCTGATGATCTTCTGTCTCAATCCAGGCTGTGCGAATTCTAATTGTGTCCCCCCCCCCTTTTGGTAGGTTGTAGATTCTGTAGTTGTACATCTGGGTAAAAATTTTATCAGGTCAAATTTCATAAAAACTTACTAAGGTTGGAGTGCAGGGCTGTGACTACCATCTCGCCCTGGTTTCCTGGCTTCCAACCAATTTAAAAGTCTGTTTTTCTTGTACTTATTATCAATTTAAGTTCCTGGAGATTAAAGGTTCTATTTCCATCTTTCTCCCATATTTATTCCCATTCCCCAGATAGCAATTCCTGAGTATTCTGTTTGAGCCACAATTGGAAGAGAAGTAACATTCTTCTTCAAACGTTCCACTTTGCTGAATTGTGTCACATGGCTTTTGGCTTAAAGAAATCCAGATGCATATAAAAATTAATACATACCAGTAATTTTTTAATTCAATCATATCTCATTCTCTGAAATTGCTAGGATTAGTCCCTGCAGTTTTCTCAACCAGGTTTTCAGAAGTGGTTTGCCATTGCCTCCTTCATAGGGCTGAGAGAGATTGGCTGTCGCAAGGCCACCCAGTTGGCTTTGTGCTCAATATGAAACTAGAATTCATGTTCTAGCTGATTGGCTAGATAAAAGTCATGCAAAATGTATTGCATATTTGTAAATAAAATGCATAAAACTGTGTTTGACTAATCCTAAAGATGCTGACTTAAACCAGTTAATGCATAAAAGAGATGGAACAGATGAGTGAAACACCATATGCAGAACAGACATGGATTAAATCTCTACTGGTCTATCAATCTCTGGTTACAAATTAAGTAGATGGGTGTGTGTTCTTCATTTGTTGGGGAGTCATGAGACGGAATATTGTGTTATTACTGGCAACATCATTTAATTAATGAATCCCGAAGAGCTTCATTGTTAGATTTCTTAGTAACTTTGATTTACTAATTTTTCTTTCTATAGAAGGATTTTTTTAAAAAAATACGAATAATCATAATCTTAATCATGGAGCACAAAGTTCCAGCAATGCTCCTTCATTTTTTTTAAAATAAAAAGCCACACATTATAATTGCTGAATTATCTTGAAACATAAATTAGTTTATAAAGACTTTTTGGGAATATCTTCCAACATTTCAATCTATGAAGATTTTCAATCTCCAGGTCAAGGTTGTCCTAAACATGCTAGACTTCTTTTTATTTTTTCCTTGGGGGGAAAAAAAACCAAGAAAGTTGAGTTACCTTTGGAAAAGTGCCTTTTAGACTCCCAATATTTTTATTATTTATTTGTTTATTTAGAACACAAGTAATTGCCATGTTCCAGTAGGATAGTATACTAGTTGAGCATGCGTGCTGTTTTCAAAGATTTTGAGCATATTTTATCAGGAGGTTGTTGAAACAGCTTTTGGCATTTTGAATAATGTTTTAGGCCTGCGAGAGAGAGAGAGAAATGGGACCAGTTACAGCAGACAAGTGGGAAAGAATGGAGCCCCATCTATGTTTCTCTGGGTGGTAGCCAAGCAGTGTGGTGGCAGATATCATTTTCTTGTTTATAGAGATTCAGCAGCACTGCAGATCAGCTGTTTTTGACTCAGTTGGTGAGTAGTGCTGGACTGGCTCCCATAGAGATGGTGGCTTGATGGAGGGAACTGCTTGAAGTTGATAGCCTAACTGTTGCCCTTCAAATTGTGGTTACTGCCAGGAACAGGATAGAGTTTGGTGTGGCAAGGAACTGATTTCAACATCCCCCAACTGTAGATCAACACACCATTATCCTGAAACAAAACCCCGGTTTAATGTGTGACCTCCCTGGGAATTGGCTCTGAATGAATTGAACCAAATATATGATAGCCATGAATTTGTCAGTTGTCTCTGACTCCAAGCCCCAAAAAGACAGGTTGAAGTTCCCAATACACCCGAGAAACTCTACTACCAACTTGGCCACTGAGTGAAGTTGCTCTGGCAGGAACATTGCTACACTGCAGAGAGGAAAGTAAACAAGCAGCAATCCTAACTAATCCCTACAGTCCAATCTCACAAAGATGGTCCCAAAGCCAGTTATCTCTGGGTTAGGGCCCTGAAAAGTCACTAAAGACTGACAAATGATGATGGCCAGTATTGGCCTGACCTCACAGTTGGTGCTAGATCCAAAACCCAGGAGGGCACTTTTTTCAAGAGGCCCTTTGGTGGCGCAGTGTCAAGAGTGCTGTACTGCAGGCCACTTCTGCTGACTACTGGCTGACTGCAATTTGGCAGTTCAAATCTCACCAGGCTCAAGGTTGACTCAGCCTTCCATCCTTTTGAGGTGGGTAAAATGAGGACCCAGATTGTTGGGGACTATATGCTGACTTTGCAAAACCACTTAGAGTGGGCTGAAAAGCACTATGAAGCAGTATATAAGTCTAAGTGTTATTGCTATTAATGTAGGATAGGCTTCTGTCGAAGATGGGTTGTGATTTTTTACAGGCCATTCTAGCATTGTCACATCAGCCGGTTCAGTCACCAGAAAGAGGAGTTGAGCAAAGGGAGCTGGGAATTGGTATTGGCCTTAAATATGTCCCTTACGTTACCCTACTACTCACCCCCATCCACCAACACATCATAACACACACACACACACACACACACACTACATACATAGGTGCACACACTACCCCACCTCACTGTGCCTTGTAGCTGATTAAACAGTAGTTCCTGGGTGCAAGCCAATTCTCCAATATACCATCATCTTGCTGTTGCTCCTGCTGCCCCTATCCACCAGCTTCTCTGTTTCTCCAAGGAATCATAGCCAGGATGTCAAAGCCACCGCTATCTTACTGTTCTAAATGAGCTCTGCTGACCTTTGTCCTGTGAAACATGAATAACAACAGTATTCTTTGGTGATCTTTTCTTTTTTAGTTAGATATTGTATACAAACTCTAATGAAATAGCATTCCATATATTTTCCCAATCTTTGCAGAACAAATATTTGGATTAGGTTGGAATACAATTAATGGTACATGCATTTGGTTCCCAAACTGTATGCTATGACACCCCATAGTACATAGTGAACTCAGAGGTGTGCTGTGATATTTTAAAATTTTGCAACATCTATTTGTGAAGATGGATTTGTTGAGTTGCCACTTGTGACATAAAACCTTTGTGACAATGAGAGTGCTTTGAATGTTTGGGAATCTCTGGTATACACAGTAATCAACATCAATAACACTATCAGAAACATCTGTTTCTATAACTTCATTTTCAAGATAAAGAATAGTATCTTAACCATCACTGTACAACAAAATCCTGAATCTTGACTAACTCCTGTATGAAAGAAGAAGAGTACATTTCAGCTAAATTCCAGTGAATGTTCTATCATGTATAATGATAAAATCAAATGAAAAGCATGGGTGTTCTTTTTCACTTAAGGAAGATATGATATCAAACTTCCCCAAGGCTTCCTCTGGGACTTTTATTATTATTATTTTTATGGAGGGATTTAGATCAAAGTTGCAAAATACCTCCAAAGATATTTTGTGGCATTTATCTTGCATAAGGAATAAGGAAGCCTTAGACATATCAAAACAAAAACATGCTATGCCTGCATTTCCTAAGAAGAACACTTGAAATGTAAACAGACACCTGGCAATTTGAGAAATGTACCATAACTAAAATTGCAAGCCTTATTCAGAGAGGGGGGGAGAGGGAGGGAGGGAGAGAGGGAGAGAGAGAGAGAGAGAGAGAGGGAGGGAGGGAGGGAGAGAGAGAGAGAGAGAGAGAGAGAGAGAGAGAGAGAGAGAGAGAGAGAGAGAGAGAGAGAGAGAGAGAGAGAGAGAGAGAGAGAGAGAGAGAGAGAGAGAGAGAGAGAGAGAGAGAGAGAGAGAATTTGTTTCAATCAGATTACTTGGCTTTAAGTGGTTTCAAGATGAGGGCATTCAAGCTATGTTATAGTTGTATAGACTATTCATTCTGCCCTTCAGCAGAGGAAACTAAGCTGAATTTCAGAAAGATAGCCTAGCCCTGGGATGTCTACAACACATATTTGTTTTCAAAAGACACCTTGTTATATTAATCAGTTCCCTGCAGTCAAGGAGATTCCAGAGGATGAAATACAGTCTTAAAAAAGCAACTGAGAGAAATTGTTTTAAACTGCCAAATGGGCGAAAGGCTTCCAAGACCTGAAAAAGAGGCAGGAGGGCACTTTAGATTGGAAAAGATTCATGATTTTGAGCCCCACCCGTAAATTTGGCTTTGTTGTGAACTATATTCAAAAGTCAAAGCATCAATATCAAAGGTAAAAATGAAAGTACAATCCAGCTGTTGATGGATCACAACCTCATAGTTTTGGCAGTGCTGTTTCATTTACTTTTTTCTTCTGTTAAGCTAACTTGTTTGTTCAGGTAATGGAATTCAGAGTTTTTCAGTCTTTTTAGATATTAGCATCCTTCCTGGCAAGATCTGAACAGGTTTTTTTTTTATTGCTATAATTATACCTACAGGTAAAATAAATACTTTCCCACGGCTCTGCTGTGGCGATGTGTCGCAGTAGGTCTCTCAGCTGAATTGCACAACAAGGACACACTGTTGTGGTTGATCGGTCTTAAAGGACTCTGTTACTCTCATCAGTAATAATTCTTTTGAAGGAAATAAGTGGTTCTTAATTCAAAGACAGAAAGTGGGATCGATCCTGCATAATTGAAAGAGATTGAAAAAATGACCAGCATCTAGATAGATGGATTTAATTGGGATTGAATCAATGTTGGATGATTGAAAGATCAGATTTGAGATAGATCATCATAGATCATCTATCTGGATGATCACTAGGAGTAAAAAATGACTTGATGGGACATCACTCTCCCCCCCCCTCTCTCTCTCTCTCTCTCTCTCACACACACACACACACACACACACACACATACACGCACATGCACACATAGAGTGAGAGATGTATAAATAGAGATTTAAATAATGATACTGATACAAATTATAGAAATATCTATTTGTTATCTGGCATATGCAAAATGCTACTTTTAAAGGGATAATTTTTAGCAATCCTTTTCAAGGATAGTTTTAAAAAGTATTTAGAGGAATATATGTTTGAGAGTAGAAAAAGCACAATTTTAATGTGTTCCTTTGTTGTAAAGGTAGAAACATTTTGCCATGGGAACAATGCAGTCTCAAACAAAATAACAGTAACAGTAACAATAATAACTTAGCCACAAACTGCATGAAGGCAAAAATTCAACACATTACCACCAAGTCACATTATATCATGTATTTGTTTATTAAATTTATATAGCTGCCTATCTCACATATGTGATATATTTGTTTTTGACTAGATTTATTCAGTGTGATTTTTGTAAAATTTTGCAGCCTTTCCTTAAACACCAACTTCCTATGAAATCTTGTACGATACTAGAAGCCTATGAAAAGATAAAAAAGAATATATGACTCCAATAAACATATACCTGATCTTTGTTATTACTTAATTTTAAATCCTAATGATTATATGATACTGTATTATTTTGAACTATATTTCTATCTTACATAAGACCAACACTAGCTATTTCAGTCATGCCATTTATTCTTCAACATAGCATTATGTAGTATTAATTAGAACCATTTAAAAAGAATCAAAATACTCCATTCCACACCCATAACATTCTCAAAGTTACACCTAGATAACTTAGTTTGCACATTATACTTTAACAGATACAGACATTCAAAAACTAACATTTACATTCACACCCAAATTTTTAACACTACTTGTTTTTACAACTTTGTTAACATAGCTTTGGCTTAATACCAGCTAATTTTAGCACAATCTAAATGATAACAAGCTTGTCCTTGCCAAGATTCCTAGATCTATAGGTCCATATCAATGGACCATACCCTCCTTCCATTACATTATGTGTTCAGCATATCTATGACTAATAGCGGATATTTTCTCTGTCTGAAAAAAGATTCAGAATTCTATTCATTACTAGAAAGTGAAAATAATGACAAATGCTTATAATAAAGGGGAAATCATCAGAATTGTAGAAAAAATGATAGTGAAGAAATTCATGGATTTAAGGTAGTTAACTAGTAGTTAAATGCAAGGCAATTAAACAGTTCAGTCCTAGAGGAGATCAACTCTGACTGCTCTTTAGAAGGCCAGATCCTGGAGATGAAACTCAGATACTTTGGCCACCTGATGAGAAGGAAGGAGTCACTGGAGAAGAGCTTAATGCTGGGAATGATTGAGGGCAAAAGAATAAGGGGACCACAGAGAATGAGGTGGCTGGATGGAGTCACTGAAACAGTGCTTAAGCTTAAATGGACTCCAGAGGATGATAGAGGACAGGAAGACCTGGAGAAACATTGTCCATGGGGTTGTGATGGGTCGGATACGACTTCACAACTAACAACAACACCAACTAGCTCAGAAAAATAAATTCAAGGAAAATGCTGCACCTATACAGTAAATTGCTTAAATTGTTCACCCCTAATGATGTTTAGGATTTGTTGATTTGACAGGTGGCTTCATTCATGGAGCCCTCTACATAACAATGCCACTAGCACTTTGACTGATATACCACTCCATAGTGCTTTACAGCAGTTTCTGAGTGGTTTACAAATGTCAGCACATTGTCTCCAACAATCTGGGTCTTCATTTTACCAACCTCAGAAGGATGGAAGGCTGAGTCAACCTTGAACCAGTCAGGATTGAACTCCAGGCTGTGAGTAGAGTTTGACTGTCATATTGCATTCTAACTACTGCGCCACTATGGCTCTTAATACAGGGTGCTTTCATAGGAATATGTATTAGCAAAAACTTGACTGTAAACTCCACTTTTTTAAAAAGTGGGATTATATCAAAGTTCCCCAGATAGAAATTCAAAACATTTAAAAAAATAAATCAATAATGCTGATATATTTATTTTCTGGGTTTTTTTTGTATGTGCTACGATTTGTTTTGTTTTGTTTTATAGGTTCTGAGGTTAATTTTTTTCTTGAACTAGAGAATAAATTTATAACCAAATACTGCACTTATTCTTATCCTCTATTTTCACATTTAGCTAGTAAAATATAACACTTAATGTCCATGTAACCTTTCCATAATGTCTAGTTTGTCTTTGAGGTTGCTATAAAATCAGGGGTGGGTTCTGGCAGGCACTACTGCTGGTTTGCTCATGTGAGCACCACACGCACATGCTCAGTGCAATTCAAATTGCAACTATAAAGCAAAATGCTGGTGCCAATGGCACTACCTGGGGAACCAGTTTGGTGGTGTGGCAGGCCTGGGTTGCTGCCAGTTCCAGTGACCCAGGCCGCCAAGCTACTACTGGTTCAGCTGAACTGGTCCGAATTGGTAGGAACGCACCACTATATAAAATGCTGTGAAATGCTGTGTGGTATATCTTGATATCACCTGCTTGTCTTAAGTCGTGTTCTCAAGGTTATTTCATACTTTGGTTATGGAGAGTAAAATGCAATTAGTTTAGGTTTGGGCTACTTCTTATTTCGCGAAGAGGAACTGGTTCCCCAGGTAGTTGGCCCATCATTTATTAAGTTTGTTGCCTGTTCTCAAGTTCTTCTCCCATTGCATTCAGGCATTGACCCCTTCTTAGAATGGTCAGATAAATGAGCAAGATTGAAGCCCCTAAACAATATTAGAAGTAGATCTTAAGGAAAGCACTTGATAATGATTTGGAAATAAAATCCCTTCTGAGAGGCTGCTAAAGAAAAGATGGTGGCGAGGAAAGTTTTTTTTCTAGCTAATATAAATATTGGTAAAAGTAGATCTATGCTAATCACTAAAAAAAGATGGTGGCGAGGGAAGTTTTTTCTCTAAATATGGTGCTATAATGCTAAATCGGCATCCAAATTTATTCTCTAGACACCCCATGCAGAAAAAAAGGCCCACCTCAAAAGGCATGGAAACGGTTTCCAAGAAGAGTATTTTTGTTTACATGTCATCCCTTGTTGATTCTTTGTAGAACCATCTGTATTGGGTCAGATGCTAATTTTTCCTTTTCTGTTTTAGACTCTGTTGTTGCTCCTAGATAAGCTCCAAAGTTTTTACTTTGAAAATTATGCCTGAATGTATATGACTGCCATCTATTGGACAAAATAAAAATAAAATTGCACCTAATGAAGACTTGTCAACTAAGAGGCATGCTGCTGCTTCAAAATAAAAATTAAAAGATAGACCTAAATCCCATTTATTCTCAGATTGCTCGTTTCTTGGGTTTATTTGTACTGAATAAAATGTGCTATTCTTGACTTGGTTTGATTTTTGGAAAACAAATCACCTAAAAAAAAAATAGAATTGTATTTTTCCTTATGATTGTCTTCTTCTTTCTGAGACCCTGCTTAATTTTCCAGAAGGTTATAGCTAAGGGGAAATATATTCCTTTATAATGTAATATTTCTTGTTATTACAGGGTTCCAAAGAATCTGTCCTAATCATAATACTATAAACATGCTCTGGCGTCTCCTTTATTATGAATCTTCTCACCAGAGGTGAAGGCAAAGAAGTTTAGTGGTGTAATCCTGAATTTTTGCAATATATTTTAAGTTTAATTACTGTATTGCTGCTCAATTTACTTTAATGTAACATATCCCACCATTCCCATGGAAATGAATCGCAGGCAGTAGCAACACATGTGCTTCAGTTAGATGGCATGGAGAAAGAAGAAAGGAAAACAAATCCCTTTAAATGACTCATCATGGTGAAAAGCAAGCAAGATGTAAACTGCTTCCCGTTTCTGTGCTATTTTCCAGACCGGATGGATCCTTAGGAAATAGGAAGCCAAGAGAAAGAAAAATTGCATGCATCCTTGCCAAAGTTATTCAGGAAAATAAAAATTTGTTAATCACCTATGTAAGTGGACTGGAGGTTATGCAGCTTTTGGAGGGAAAGTATGGTCCTGATGCTGATATAACAGCAGGAGGAGGAGATGTTCCCACTTACCTAGATTCTGCTAATTTTGCAGGTTTCAGAATAGTAACAAACACTAAAAATAACTGCACATTTGAGCCTTAAATGTGATTCCTGTCAGTTTCTGTGACCACAAGGTCAAACAAAACAGGCATTTCCTACTCTTTAACCTTTGCCGCAAGCAGAAGGAAAAGTGTTCAAAAGGACCACTGTTCTTAAGGGCAGCCTGACACAACTGACCCTGAACTGTTTTGTTTTGCTTCTTGAATGCTAAATGCAAGGGGAGCTATGAGCATAATGCCCTGGTGTCCATGATTCCTGAATGCTCGCAACCCATTGGCTGCTCTTCTGGGATAAAACCCAGAGATCTGTGTCTTGCAGCAGAATATGGATCTCAATGAATATTGATTTATGGTCTTTCACAGAGGCAAAAGGAAAGTCTGTCTATTTCTTTGTTATTTTATTTTTATTTTATTTTATTATTTTATTTTATTTTATTTTATTATTTTATTTTATTTTATTTTATTTTATTTTATTTTATTATTTTATTATTTTATTTTATTTTATTATTTTATTATTTATTTTATTTATTTTATTTATTTTATTTATTTTATTTATTTTATTTATTTTATTTATTTTATTTATTTTATTTATTTTATTTATTTTATTTATTTTATTTTATTTTATTTATTTTATTATTTTATTATTTTATTTTATTTTATTATTTTATTATTTTATTATTTTATTTTATTTTATTATTTTATTCTATTCTATTCTATTATTTTATTTTATTTTATTTTATTTTATTTTATTTTATTTTATTTTATTTTATTTTATTTTATTATTTTATTATTTTATTATTTTATTATTTTATTATTTTATTTTATTTTATTTTATTTTTATTTTTTATATATTAGTCTTATTCCCACCTATCTTGTCTCAAGGCAACTCTATTTATTTATCAAATTTATATGTCACTTATCTCGTGGTTCGAGGCAACTCACAGACACTCTTTTCATGGGTTCTGCCAGCATTTGATCACCGCTTTCACAGAGGGAAGCAAAACAGTTGTCCTGAAAAGTAATCTACATTTGGCACTTAGACTGTGAAGTACACCTCCTGTGTCTTTGTATTCTTAATTGTCAAATGAGGTTGCTTGCCGAAGTCATTGAATCGTTAGAGTCTTGCTCAAGAATAAAGGTCGGGTTGAATGAAAATAGGGATGGGCAAATTAAGAAGCTCAGCATGCTTCCGAATCTGGTAACTGTCTCCCACCTCCTGTCCCCCAGTGATTATCATTTGACACATTTGTGTACCCTCTTTTCTAAATAAGGAAAAGCAAAAAAAGAATTGATTGTTTTGGCAATGGCTCAAATCCAACTAAGCAGTTTTGTGAGTTAGATTTCACTCCAATTCCCTCTCTCTCTTTAGAATCAGGATCTAGAGCTTGCGTCATTCTCACAATAGGACCCAAGAAGATCTGATATAATGTCACACTGTTAGCCCATGTCTGACACTGGGCTGCTGAGCAATATATTGTCAACTTTGTCTCTGGGACTTTAAAGTCAAAACACTTTGGTTCTTCCAATCATCTTCATTAACTGACTGGGGAATTAGGACTAGGTTTCTCCAGGGTTTATAATTTGTGCTCACCTTACCCATTCTAGGAAGTCCACCAGATGCTGGACCAGCAACACTTGGACCCTTCATTGTCACCCCCATGGATTATATTGGAACACTTGCTTTTAAGAGCAAATAAAAGTGATCATGTTGCTTTTCATCTTTCATGTTGTACCTTATGATTCTTGATGAATGTATCTTGTCTTTTTACATAGACTGAGAGCATATGCACCAAAGACAAATTTCTTGGGTGTCCAATCATACTTGGCCAATAAAGAATTCTATTCCATTCTATTCTATTCTATTCTATTCTCCTCTACTCTACTCTACTCGTCTACTTTACTCTACTCTACTCTATTCTATTCTGCTTTGAACCTTCAACCAGTGTTCTTCTACACAGCTTGCACTGTCCCACAGTGAAAATGGCTGTGCAGGATAGAAAACGTCCCTATCATAGGGATCAGAATTACCAAGCTGAAATGACCTCAGTATGTCCTGGAGCCCCTCTACCAACCTGGAGAGCCCTTGGTATGCACTGGAACCTATCCTTCAGCCTGGAAGCTCTTTGTCTGAGCAGAAATGCTTCTAGTTCATCCTGGAGGCACTTCAGTTGGTGCTACAGAAAAAGTTGAGCAGAGACTTTTCTCATAGTATGGGCATGTAGCAATCCATGATCACCTGAATTACTGTACTTCCCTGAGGTGAATTGCGTGCCTCTTTATTGTCTTGTTCCCATGGCTAGAAAATCTGTCTTACTGCTTGTAGGCTTATCTGTCATTCATATAACACTGAGACACATCATATTTTGGACAGGAAGTCAGTTACATTATGCCTTTTCCAGGACAAGAATCATATGGTCTCTGTGACACAAAACATCTCTTCAAAGCAAATCCAAAGCTCTGTCTTATATAGGCTCAATGTATTTTGTTCCCACTTCAAATTGCAGCCATATAAGCTTAAAACAACATAGGCTGTTGTAGCTCTCCTTGTCGCAAAACAAAGTGAGAGCTTTTTTCAAAAACAATAACAAATTTCTACAAAATTTATAAATATAATTTATATTTGTTTCTACCTTTTATTAATCTTCCCTTCCCCAAACCTGTCAACTCTGTTGTGTGGGTCATTGAAGAATGGGATGTGAAATAAGGGAGTTTCCTTTATGCTCCATCAGTGATGCAAAAAGGGAGTGGAAACAATGCTTGGTCTGATTCCAGGTATTTCTTTGGAGATAAGTTCTTGGAATGCTCAGCCAGAAAGCTCAGGTACCTGGCAGACTAGATGGAATTTCCATGGAAAATTGTATCGACATAATAGCATGTCTGGCATTTGAAATTTACTTTTCTTGAGATATGAAGAGTAGTGGCACCTTATTTTGTGCATCTTTATGTGATAAGTTCCAAGATAATAAGCTTTCAAATACTTGGCCATTCTCAACCCGTTCTCGTGATACATCTCGCTTTCTGACCAATATTATAGCATAAAAACTATGAAGGACTCCACTCTTTTGGATATGCTAGGCAATTTATTTTGGGAAAATGTTAATTAAGTACCATGTGCTTCTAAAACGCTGTGTATACAGGCTGTTTTAGAATATATTCCAATCAAAAATATCTTCAAAAGAATAGCATTCACAAGGAAAGAAGACAGCAACAACACACTATGCATCCTGGATATCCTCAACATCAGAGGAAACAGTGGTAGTTTAGAAGTGCAAGTCTGCTGAAAAACCAACTAACCAAGTGTTCCATTACCAAAGTAAGAACTTTCCACAAGAAGAGCTGTGTAAGAATATTATCAGATGAGTACAAATGCACTGTAGCAATTCAGAACACCAGAAAAAGGAAACACCAGGCAGCCTATACATTTTCCAATGAAATATCCCAATATCCTACACAATGTAACTGAAATGTACCAGACCACTCAACTCACTATAACGCAACCAATGCAAACTATAAAAAGAATAGCACTACCATACATGCAAAATATCTCAGAGGCAACCAACAGGCTATTACAACCAAATGATATCACAATAGCACACAAAATAACTCAGGTCTTCCAAAACATCTTAAATAAACTAAAAGATTCAGTGGAAGAAGAAGAAGAAGAAGAAGAAGAAGAAGAAGAAGAAGAAGAAGAAGAAGAAGAAGAAGAAGAAGAAGAAGAAGAAGAAGAAGAAGAAGAAGAAGAAGAAGAAGAAGAAGAAGAGGAAGAAGATGAAGAAGAGGAAGAGGAAGAGGAAGAGGAAGAGGAAGAGGAAGAGGAGGTGGTGGTGGTGGTGGTGGATGAGGTGGTGGTGGTGGAGGAGGAGGAGGAGGAAACAGGATCATACACAACATATAAGGTAAGGACTATAGACAGAAGTCCTGAGTTGAGACCAACTAGCAGTGGTCTCAACTCAAAGACACTATGACAATTCCTTCATATCACAATATATGGCCTTTCAAAAAAGACACATAGAAATAAATCACATTTTGATATCATTCAAAAGAGGTATTGAAGATGTAAGGTGGTGTTTTCTCCAACAACCAGATAAGCAGAGATCAATACAATACAAGCAATCAAGCAGAAAACAATACCCTAATCAAAGAACTATCAAGGTGAAAACCATATCCCACCATTACTGGCAAGGCAAGCTAACGGATATAAACAGCAAGCAAACTCTTCATTTACTAGCACTGATGATGTTATCTACTTGGGTAATGAAACCACTGCAAGCAAACAACCAAGCTCAGTAGATTCTCTCCTATTGGAATATACCTTCTGATGGGCATTAATATTAAATTTAAGAATTGGAAGTCTTCTTTTGATCAAAAGGAATATGCTGCCCCTAGGAGAGGGGGGGAATAATTCTTAAGATATATGGAATTAATAAATCAGTGGTATCATCTTTAGAATATTTTATGTTGCAAAGAATGGAATCTTTTTTCTCCAATTGACACTACTTTTGACTATACATATAAGAAAACTTGAAGACAAATTCTGGGCAACTTGAAAGCTGTAAATGTGTTAGTTTTAAATAAATTTAGAGCACTTGGGTTAAACATGTTTTGTAATTTTACATATACTATATTTTATATATGGTATCACAAGTAGAAAGATTCTTTATTTAAGAATCTTAAATAAATAAGAACCATTGGTCAAGTCCATTTATTAAATGAAACATTTAAATTAGTAATTTGCTTTTGGCTTCTGCAGTTCTTACCCAACTAATTTTTCCCCATGTTTTATTTACTTCATTTGAATAACATATAAAAATTCCATTTCAATCAGTGTGTTGTCTGAGTACAGATGTTTTTAGGCAATCGTGATCAAAATGTTTACAATAAGATTTATCACAATAACATTGATGCTATAACAATATTTTATCAAATTTCTGTTTTAACATTTATATTTTTTATATCCCTGAATTTCTAACTTCTGTTTTTATTGTCCAAACATTGGTAAAATAAGACCCATGTCAAAAAGTATTCAGTTACTTTTTTATCATTAATAGTAAGCATTAATCTATCCATTTCTGCATATTCTAATATTTTCTTTATTATACTTTCATCTGTTTATTACACTCTCATCTCATCACACTTCCATTGTTGAGCATATACAATTCTAGCTGCAGTTAATTCATGTAAAATCAAGTATATAGTCCCTTTGCCATATCTTTCCAGCAGAATGCCCAATAGAAATATTTCTGGTTTCATGGCTATATGCTGTTTTATCATTTTTTTCCAAACAAGTATGCATTTTCATCCAATATTTTTTGGCTTTTGGATATGTCCATCACATATGGTAATATGAACCAGGTAATATGAACCAAGATTTAGCAGAGCTATCCTTATACATTTTTGCCAGTCTTGTTAGTGCAAAATGCCATCTATAGAACATTTTATACAAATTTTCTTTATATGCAGTTGACATAGTCAATTTAACATTTCTATCATATCCAAAAATTTTAGCCCAGACAATCATTGTCTCCTTTACTTGCTCACTTTCAAGTTTGATCCCTAATAAGTAAGAATATATTTTCACCCAACTAATTTTTCTAAATGAAATTAAATCATTTCCCCCCTAATCTTACAGTGTTGGTTTTTTTTTTTTTTTTTGCAAACTCAGCAAACCTTCAGAAATCATTCAAACCACTGTGATCATACAAATTTGACAATTCATTCACTACAGAAGAACATGTGATAACTACGTAATAATCCTTTTCATATGCCTCCTATTTGGGGTTGTTTGTTTTGTTTTGTTATTGTATTTTATAGCATGTTGAAACCCAAATTCTTGGAGAAAACTGTTAGGATGTTTTGCTCATGCCAACCGATTCTAAATCTGCAATTGACATTTTCACTCTGAACTCTTTTGCTGAAAAGGAAACTTATTCTTGCCTTTTTGCAAGCTGGAGAGGAAATGGTGAAAAGTTTTTTGTTGGGCGTCTTCACAAGGAAGAGATCCTATCAGTTACAAAGGATAAGCATAAAACTATGACATACCGACATATTTGTGACAAAAGCATCATACTGTGGTCTTCTGTAATGAATACAATGAACAAGACTAAATCAAAAATAGCTTCCTTATAGAAATGCAAAGTTGAGTTGTTGTTGATGCAACAGAAGAAGACATTTGCTCAGGGAAAACAGTCACTTTTAAAATTTTCTTTTCCTCTCCTTTTAATCCATTTCCTAGATTTAGAGTGGGGTGAGTGGCTTAGATAGAAATGGAGTTATGTCTTTTTATTAAGATACTAAAGTGCTGAGTCATGAGATAAAATGGTGAGTGTGATGGTGAGTGTGATGGACAGTCACAAGATGGTCAGATAATGATATCACTGAAGTGAGTTGGACTGAGATTTCAGGGATTATTTACATATTTTCAACAGGTGGTTGGATGCTAAGCCTAAATGACAGTTTACATGTCTGATTTTCTTTCTTATCCTTAAAAAATTGGAGTGCCAGAGTAAAGTTTGAGGAAAACAGGGAAAAAAGGGAATTGGGGATTTCAAGATCACTGCAGATTGCCTATACCTGGACTAGGCACTGTAAATAACATTCTGAGGGGTGGAAGAATCATTTATTTATATAAAATCTAAATCACTAGACTTCAGAGGGGTAGAGGAAATCTTCAAGATATATTTTCAGGACATACTGGACTATGCAGTTAATATTTTAAAAAACATTATAATTTTAACTGAAATGACATTACATTCTGAAAATATTACCAAAAGAATTACTTAATTCTCCAAGGGCATGGTCAGTTATAAACCTTTTGCTTACATTGACTAATAAGAATGCATTTGCTTTAACCTAGAACTCACAAGAGATCAAAATTCTCTTCTCCTCTTCTCTCCCCTCCCCTCTCTTTTCCCTAAATAAATAAATGAAAAATGAGTAGCATTAACATCTCATCTATATGCCTCCCAGTACACTATCCTCAACCAAAACAGAGCTGGGCAGGACCTTGGAGGTCTTCTAGTCAAATCCCCTGCTCAAGCAGGAGACCCTATACCATTTCAGACAGGTGACTGTCCAATCATTTCTTAAAGATCTCCAGTGATGAATCATCTACAACTTCTGAAGGCAAGCTGTTCCATTGGTTAATTGTATTCACTGTTAGAAAGTTTCTCCTTAATTCCAGGTGGCTTCTCTCCTTGATTAGTTTCTATCCATTGTTTCTTGGCTTGCCTTCTGGTGCTTTCAAAAATAAATTGACTCCTTCTTTGTGGCAGCTCCTCAAATACTAGAATACTACTATCATATCACTCTTAGTCCTTTTCTCTAGATTGGCCATACCCAATTTCTGCAACCATTATTCATAGGTTTTTGTATCCAGGCCTTTAATAACATCTTAGTTGTACTTCTTTGCACTTTTTCCAAAGTTAACATTTTTTTTGTAATGCGGTGACCAAGACTGGATGCGATATTCCAGGTGTGGACTTGCTAATGATTTATAAAGCAGTACTAATACATCACATGATTTTGATTCTATCCTCTGTTTCTACAATCAAGGATTGTATTAGCTTTTTTGGCGGCGGCTGCACACTGCTGGCTCAAAATTAAGTGCAAGGCTCCTCGCACAGTTACAGTTTTTGAGCCAGGTTTCTCCTAATCTGTACTTGTACCTTTGGTTTTTCTTTCTAGGTGTAAAACTTTACCCCCCCCTCACCCCAAGACATTTAATGAAGAAGGTGCCACATTGGGGGATTGAGTCATGTGTAGTTTTTCTACTGTCTAACTGTGTACAGATTTTAATGAAAAGTAAAAGCAGTGTACAAAATAAAGTCAAACTTTTTTTATCCACAGAATATTTCTTAGGGATTGCTGCAAAGATGCTTAATTATGAAAAGAGCTGAGACAGGTTGCATGTTCAAAAAATGCCACTTTTTAACACTTTGGTTACAAATGCTTTCTTCATGCCATACATTTTTCCCATAAAGAGGAATGAGTAAAACCTCATCATGAGATAAGGATGATGTCTTGCTCACACAATACAATATAATAATTTATAGCTTAATTGTGAATAAATTAGGGTAGTTGGGAATACATAATCACAATTTTTGTATTGTCAGTCTAAAAGACATCAACACAACAAAGCTTCTACACTGTTTGTCCTCCAGTAATTGGTAGGGAGATAAATCTCTTTTCAAAATGGTGGTATCATTATCACCTCTCATACTCCTAGATAAATCTTTCTTCAAGGAATATATACAAATATTTTTAAAAAACAAAACAGGAATAACACTGATAATGACTTTGATAAACTAATTGTGCAACGGGTTGGGAAAAATAATCGTGATTTGGATATAGTACTGAGAGATTTATGGCTGACGTGTTGAAGACAAAGTCTATCCTCTAAAGTTTCTCACCTACAGCTGTGCTGGACAACTAATGCAACACTAATAAATGTGTGACTTCTGATTCATCTAGTTTATAGCATGTGTGCCAAATGTTTTGGTTGAAGAGCAGCAAGTGTACTTAATTTTAAATACTCGATTAACTGACAATATTATTTGCATGTTCATAACAAATTGTATTCTGTGCGTATGTATCCTGATGAATTTATGTTGAAAAATATACATATAAAATATACAAGACAAATATAATATTGTCTTGCTGTATAGTGTGAAAAGTCATGCAGTAAGATAATGCACAGAAAAATCAAAAAGGCATAGGAACCTACTATCAGTAGATTCATGCACACAGCAAAAAGCAAAAATTAGCAATTTCCCCCATTTTGGGAACCAAAAATGTTTTCTTTTGCTATTTAAAGATAATAAGGAGGCCACCAGGCTGGCCTCCATAGAGAGAACATTCCAAAAGTCATGAATTAATATGAATTCATGCCATTTAAAGATGAATTTTCAATATGATTTAATATAGATGATCTATTCTTCATTCTTCAGGCCATTTATATGGATTAAAAGCAGTTTTATTCTACTGCAATTAGCAATAATATCATATTCTTATAATTGGTTGGACATGAAAATTTCAGCATAGAATTATAGCATTATATTACGATCCATTCTGATACCCTTGCAGAGAGCAATAATTGTTGGTGAAGCTAGAAGGAAATATCGTATGCACTTTCTAGTACAATGCGATCATTACAACATATTATTTACAAAAATTTTCTCTCTCTCTCTCTCTCTCTCTCTCTCTCTCTCTCTCTCTCTCTTTCTCCATCTCTCTCTTTGTTTGTTCCTTTCTTTCTTTCTCTTTAATTTCATTACAATTGCTGGTTTCTATTTATTTTTTTTACAAATATTTTCTAAGCTGGATTTTTATTTTTAGACATTTAGCTCACAGCAAAGAAGCTAATTCAAAAGCACATACAGGAAAACCAGAAAGATCCATCAGTTTCTTAGAATATAGATTAAACAGGAAGGACTGTTGCTTTGAATATGGTTTTATCAAACTTTTCCAAAGTGTTTAGACTCCAGCCTCTAAAGGAATGCAACTGTTGAAAAATACGCACTGCGCTGCATTGTTGCATATCAAAGGAAGGATAGGGCTGTTCCCCAGAACCATTGTGACAAGATACATATTTCTAAAGACACTGTTGTCTTTTTTAGTTTTCCCCCAGCTTCCAGGTCAGCTCTAGGGTCAAACCATAACTGTCACCACTGGAGAAGAATAGGAAATATATTCCACCTTTTCTCTGTTTCTCTCTCACACATAATGTGTGTGAGAGAAACAAAAATGGAGACACAGGAATACAGAAAGATAGAGACAGAGAGAGAGACACACACACACACACAGAGAGAGAGACAGAGAGAGAGAGAAAGAAAGAGAGAAGAGTATACATATATGTATATTTGTGCATGCTGATGCAAAGCACATGGAAGACTTTCAGGATGTTATATTTTGAAATTTGATTAGCCTTAAGTGAGAAAGCATAAAGCAGTTCCCGTGATTCTTCATTCTAACCCTGAAAAACAATAAAGTATCACATTAACTATTTAAATTAAATTAAATTAAACATAGACAAAGGTCAAATTGCCATCAATTTGACATCTCTAACAATAACAATGCTTTAGAAAACAAAAAGCCCAGCTCGCTGCCAACTTAAGTCCAGTCAAGTCCCAACCCTTCCCAAGGTCATAGTTTAAAAGTACCTTACATTTTGTGTTGGAAACAGATTTTCAAGTGACTTTCAAAGTATTGACCTGAGACTGTGCAGACATCCCAGTCCAGATGTCATATTTGATTGCACCCTTTTTATTAAAAACAGGTTAGAGGCCTACAGATTTTAGAAACGAAGTCCGATTTTCACTGTTTGGGCTGGAATACTACATGTGCCAATAAAGGTAGTCCTCAACTTACAACAGTTCATTTAATGACCGTTTGAAGTTACAACAGCACTAAAAGTGACTTATGTCCATTTTTTCACTTTTATGACCGTTGCAGCATCCTCATGGCCATGGGACCAAAAATTCTCATGCTTGGCAACTATCTCATATTTATGACGGTTGCAGTATCTCAGGGTCATGTGATCATTATTTGCAACCCTCTGACAAGCAGAGTCAATGGAGAAGCCAGGTTCACTTAACAACCGTGTTACTAATTTTACAACTGCAACGACTCACTTAACAAATGTGGCCAGAAAAGTTGTAAAATGGGGCAAAACTCACTTAACAAATTTCTCACTTGGCGACATAAATTCTGGGATGAATGGTGGTCATAAGTCAAGGACTATCTGTGGCTGATGGAGAACAATAGAGTTTCATGGTGGGCAAAAACATAATGATTCTGAATTGTCTGCTTCAAATCCTGACCTCTGGTAATGTCCATTTCTCTACTAGTAGCGAACAATCTACGTCTATTGAAATCAAGCTGTTTGGAGTGAAGTCTACTCACATGGCCAACTTCTTTAAGTGTGGGGTCTTTGGCGCTCTCTGAGCTTGGTTGTTTTCTTACAGAGGTTTTATCACCCAAACTACCATAGTTTTCAGAGCAAAAGATGCACATTTTTTCCTCAAAAAAGAGGGTGAAAATCTGGGTGTGTCTTATACACTGAATACAGCATTTTTGGCCTATTGAAACCCCGCCCCTTTTGCAAAATTGGCCATACATAGCCTTTAGGAGGCTTCCAGAGTACTCCTGCGGCCTGGGGAGGGCAAAAATTAGTGGGTTTTTTTGCCCCGGCAGCCCCCAGGAGCACTCTATATGCCTCCTAAAGGCTATGCATGCCTTTTTTTTTGGACAAAAAACGGGCCCATTTTTGCGAAAAATGGGCTGTTGTTGAGAAGTCTGCAGAGTACAAAAAGTTTTTTTTTCATTTGCCTCTTCAAAATCTTGGTGCATCTTATACTCCGGTGTGTGTTATACTCCAAAAAATCTCTTTAAGTTTATGTTAATTTCAACAGACATCCCAGAAAGCACTAATGACTAATAAATGTTACTGATTGTAGTGATTAATTATGAGATTTCTTTTCCCTTTGAAAAAATTGTTTGTAATTGTGAGGTCCATTGGAAGACATGCCAATTTTCTCCATTTCTTTCATTTTCATTCTACCGTGACAGTCTTATGAAAGTAACAGACGACGCCCAAGTCTTTGCCAGGCAAACAATATGCTTTATTTGCCACATGAAAGTAATGCACAGTTCCCTTAAATGTTGTGTAGCAGGGTCCTCTTGCATTCCATAGCCCTGCACTTGAACCACCTCCATTCATATCTGAATCTTTTTATCCCAGCCCACATTGAGCAAGCTGCTCTGAAGCTTAATTCTCCTGACCCTTCAGTGCAGTTGGATATTGTCACCTAATCCCTTTTCCCCCTTATGTCCCATGTGTGGTTTTGACTTCTTTCTCTTCTCGATTCCTTTTTCCTCTTCCTTTTTCCCCCTTTCTTTCTTATTCTATAAGCCTCTCTTCAGGCTCCGCATTCCAGAATTCATCCTTGCATTAGTGCTGCCATACAATGCTTCCCCAGTGTTAGAGGATTAGACATTACGGAGACTATGGCAACTTACTAGATGCATAGGAGGAACATAAGGGGATGGTGGAATGTCTACAGGAAGAAAAAAAAATATTTGAAGAAGTTGAAAGAGCTGAGAGCCAGCAGAACCGTGAATGAGGAATTGTGGTTTAAGGTGAAGAAATGTGATTGTGTCAAGTTATGTGCTATGGAAAACAGGGTGCAAAACCAAGTAATGTGCTCTATGAAAAGCAAGTAGAACTTCTGAGTAGAAGACTTAGTAGTACACAGAGGAGTGATAAATGTTATTAGCAATCTAATAGCATGGATATGACTGCCACCATCAAAAGGAGGAGTGGGATGTGTGTGTGTGTGTGACATCTTAGTCAACTCATTCCAGGTTTCAATTGTTGTGATTACTGTGGGAAATAGTCATTGTGCATCCACTTTATCATGACAAGAAGTTACAAATATCAAGGTAGCTCTGTTTTTAACTTCACTGAAAGTCCTGTACTGATTCAAAAAAAAAAAAAAAAACTTGGAGAGCTTGGAGAAAATAACACACAAAAAAAGGATAATTCCAGAATGCGGCTGTCATGAATAGAAAGTGCAGGAGATATATTTATGAAAGTGAGATATATTTATGAAACATGTGATCTTCTGGGATAAAGCCAAGAGTCACATAAAACATATTATAATGACGGTTTTTCAGAATACTGCTACTCCATAATAATTAATAGCAACATATTCTCTAAAGACTTAGATATGTGTGGAATTTTAGGTAGTTGCAGTTAATTACTGCATGTAAGAATGGATGAAGATTAATCTTCTGCAATATTGTTTGCTGATACATGTTATTTTTTGTGCCTAGAATTTCCATATGATGAGAGTTTCCAGAATCCTTGAAAATAAACATATTTATTTGCTTGCTTGTATGCTTTATCGGTATGCCACCCATTTTCAAAACCTTTGGGTGGTTGAGAAAAAAAACCATTTCATAAGCTAAACCCTACAAATTTAATTGACTTGACCAGGGCTATTCAAAGCAAGAATGAAGACAAGAGATTCCAGATATAGCTAGTATATTTTACATTTCAGAGTATCCATGTTCCAGATCATGTAGAAACTGATAGCCAGCCTATAGCTGTTAAAAAACATCATCCCACCAGCTTTCATGAGCCCCTGGGTTCTCCCACCCATCCCACCCAGCCACCCACTTGCCACCACCAGGTTGACAGTTTTGTTGTGTTTGAGGAATGCAGGTGTCATTGAAGGTCATGGGCACACGGTTATTATGCATTTAATTTGAATAAACACTTTTATATAAAGAATGCTGGAGGCCCGCTTAAGCCTGATTTTCTTCACAAGCATGTTGTGAGGTTTTAAAAGTCTGTGAAGTGCTTGAGACCTTTGCAGAGAAGGCACTTACGCAAATGCAACGGGTCATTGTTTGTTCGAGCTGTTCATCATTTGTTCAAGGCCATTGCCCCCTTTCCTCTCAACAGTAAGAAGTTCAAAGCAGCCTTTCCGGAATCACTGGAGAAGGAGTGTGGGTGGGTGGGTGGAATCAGCTGTGTGGAGACAGGCAAAATACAGGAAGGATCATAGAATGCAGAACTAGAAGGCACTAGGAATTGTATCCAGGTAGATCTTCGAAGCTGCTCCTCTTATCTTTCTAATCATAGTGCTCTTTAAAAGGTAAGCAAAGCAAGACAAATGTGACACATTAGGAGAATATGAATTGGGAAATCTTTGCTCCAGGCTCAGTCACTAAATCATCTGACTATAGAGGTGAATTCTTACCTTAACTATCAAGCATAATTGTATTGGTCCCTCAAGAATGTGGTTGTTTTTCCAGGCAAAATGAATTCGGGGCAGGGTTACTCTTTAAAAAGAGCAGTTGTGTGCCTATTTTTAGCTAAGGGAAAAGTTATACGTTGTGGTTGGTTAATACATAAAAGGTTCTGTATACAATTCCAAAAGTCTAAAAGTTGCTTCCATCTAGTGCTGAAGATTGCATAGTTGGTCAGGCTGATGGATCTGACATCACGCATACATATAAGCCCACACACATTGTTACAGATTCATATTCTTATATTATAGCCATTATGACTTCGCATACTTATAATGTCTGTGAGGAAGGGGAGAGGTATACCTTAATTAATTATTTGGTGTTTGGCAGTGTACTTTCTAAACTCCAGCCGCTGGAAAGTATGGCGTAATGCAATACATGAATCCAATGAATTATGGCTTTCTTAACAAATCATGTTTAAACAACTATGGATTTAGCATAATATGTGAAAATCCTCAGATATTCTAAAAAAGAGAGTCAGCTCCTTTGCTATCAAATAATCTACAGCAGAATCATTATTTATAGGATGCTAGCTGACAGATAGCAGAGCCTCAGTGCAATGAGATGTGGGTCTGACCTTGGGAGACAGAAAGAAGAGCTGTAGACTAGGCAACAGTCCGATAAATGAAATTTCAATCCAAAGGAGGACTCAGAAGAGACCCTACCTACTTTTGGGGAGTAAAAATAAGAGATGGAAGAGGTACTTTCCAATTTGCAAGATTCTGTTAATTTAACCTTACAATAAAAATGGTGCTAGTATTCATTGCTATGCTTCTTGTCTGCCCTACCTCAATGGGCTAACACTGAGTGCCTTTGTGAAAGATGGATGAAATGCAATAGTTCTCTCAACTCAAGATTTCTTCTCTCTCTTTCCCTCCCCCTTCTCTCTGTGTACTGTAAAGCAAATAACTGAAACAAAACTATTTCATCTGAAATATTAAACCACAAAATAATTTCAATGCAAGTGTGAGTACATCAGTCTTCACTTGTTACCAAAAAAATTATAAAGGTGATCTCAGGTTAATTGCTCATTGTCAACCCTCTAACAGTATTTTGATCAGGACAGAATTCTGAAATTTTCTGACTTCCCACAGCTCTCTCTCTCTCTCTCTCTCTCTCTCTCTCTCTCCCTCCCTCCCTCCCTCCCTCTCTATACATACATACATACGTACATACATACATACATACATACATACACACATACAAAATCTTATCTAAAATATTTTGAAAGTTTCTTTTGCTGGTGACAGGAGGTTTTTTTTTCAGTCATGGTCTCACTGTTTGTCACTTTCATTTGGAGACATTTTATTTTTGCAAGAAGGCAAGACTTATCTAATCAAATGAGGGATTCTTAGCATTTTTAAAAAGAAGATATATATATAAAACATGCAGGAGAACACAGTGGGGTTCTGCTTTTAGAAGTTCCAAACTTTGATAATCTTTCCATTTAACAGACAATTAGCCAAGAAGATTCCGCACTAAGTTAGAACGTCTATTTACAGCGCAACTAAGCAATTATGAATTAAGTAAAAAAAAATTAAAAAATGGTTATGAGAGAAAACCTCAGAAATAATATTAAACTAGCAGGGTAAAGCTGGCAGTGAAACCTCATGGAAAACCATCAGTATTTTTTCTGGCTCCAGCTCTTACCAAACTTTATGCAATGTGTAGGCTGGGAGGCAAGAACAAAAACCTACCTCTGAGAACCAAAAAGTAACTTGGGAAGACACCACAAATCAAGGGAATACAGAATGTACAAGCATGAAATAATTAAAAGCCCAGGAACTACCAACTCTTTGCCTATAATTTCACTTTTAAAAAGTTGTCATGGACAAGGGAATATTTTCACAAGAATTTGCAGATTAGATTGTGGAAGAGCTGGTGTAGCTATTACAATAGTTGAGATGACCGTTCCAGTAGTCACTTCCGAAGCATCATAGAAGAATTCCCCCTTATCTTCTCTTCCCCAAGCCACACATTTCCATCTCTTTCAGCCACTTCACAAAGATATGGTTGCCAATTCTATGCGCCATCCTGATCAAATTTCTCAGAGCTCACTCCCATTTGTAATTTTAAAAAACTGTTGTCCAGAATAGGACGCAGTGCTCCAAATGTGGTCTGACTAATGCAGAATTATTAATTCACTTGGCAGAAATGGTAAGTTCCTGTGAATGATCCTTAAGATTGCATAAATGTTTTTAGTAACTGTATCACACAGTTGGCTTAGATTCAGTCCATTCTCATATGCGCTCAGCAGTACATCCTTCCCAACACATTAGATTTTTTTAAAAGATCTATGTGGAAAAATGATACAATCTCACAAAGCATGCAGTTCTAAATATATTTTATTTAAACGGCCACTTTATCATAAGATATGCATTTTGAAATATGTTTATGACTAAGCGTTTAGTACAGAGCCCCCAAAGATGTTCCAATACACCACCAATATAATTGCACATAGTATTTCATTACAGATAATGCTCATAGATTTTCCCGCACTGAAACCATGCGCTAAATGCCAACATGCTCATATCAAGATATTCTTTAATGTTATAGTTGAATACATTTGAAAAAGAAATACAACATGTCTCCTTCGAAATTAAATGAAAATTGGCTTTGGGTTTGTTTTAAATATAAAGAACACACTGATAAAATAATATTGATTTATATCTTTTATTGGGCTTATAACCCACATTTCTAGCAACAAATGGCATTCAAGGAGAGTGAAACCCCCAAAATGTGTGCAGTAAAAGCCCATAGGAAACAAAGATTTTTAATGACTATCTGAAAGAAAGTTAATGGCATCTCATGCTTGTGCAGCTCTTCCAGCCACCTTCCAGCTATGCATTTACATATTAAGGATGGGAATATTAATATAAATATTATTTTGTTCCTACTTTTCTCTCCATGTTCCATGGACATCATTAGAAAATGTTACTTGAAAACACACATGAATTCGAGGATGACTGATTCACCATGGAAAAGTATTAAAATCACATCTCTGCTCATGAAGCAGAGCAGATGTATGACACAAGATCCCCCCCCCAAGCCAAAACATTCACATTTTCCTTCTTTCCCTACAGCTTCGAGGAATTGTAGGTCAGTTGCTTTGATTTAACTTGGAGAGAGAATGAGACGGCTACTGTTTCAGTTATCTGCTTCATTAAGTTTAGACTCTATTTGTGTCTGTTTGCTTTTCTACTTGTGCTTGGAAGTGTGTCTATCTGTGCTCTGTTTCATAAGGTCTGGAGTTTATTTGCCTGCATTTGCTTTCCACTGCCTTTGGACTATGTTTGCTCTGTGCTCTGTTTGATTGAGTCTGGACTTTATGGGTCTGAGCTTCTTCCAGAGCTTTGAGGCCTTGTTTGTTTTGCTTTCCAAAGCCTGGGAATGTGGTAGCATGTGGCTTGCTCATTGCCTTGAAGAGTGACTGAGATGCCTTGCGGTAAGTATGAGAGCATTCCTATATACAGCTGACCTTTTGCCTAATTCTTCTACCTTCCTCAGGCAGTCTTGATTATCCTTTATTCCAGATCTATTGAGGCATGCTAGCTGAGAACTTTGAGATAGTAACCTAAACAGATATGGTGGGTACTTGGTCACAGAAGGATGATCAAGCCATTCAGTGGCAACTGTACCGATATGGGGAAAAGGGGTTTGCACTGGAAACCTGGGTTCTCAGCAAAAGGAGCCTGAGAAAGACAGAAGCAATTATACTGCTCATACTCAAGCTTATCAAGACTCATCCAGAAGGTTTCCATCTCAGCAAAATATCATCTAAAGTCCAGGAGACTGAAGAAAGGAAAGGAGCTTCACCTTTCCTTATCAGCTCCTTTCTTCCATGCAGGCTTCATAAGAATGCAAAATTTCTGAGCATTATAATTCATTTGAAAAAGTCATGATTCCTTCTAGAATGAGCCATATAGAAGATATATCCAATGCATGCTATTCTATAGAATATTCAGACAGATCTTTTCCTATAGAGCTTTTGAAATAATTAGACAATTGAGTGTGTTGGGCTCTTATTATTTTGGCATATACATTTAATGATTAAAAAATGATTATTGGTTGAGACTTTTGTTCTACTCTAATAAAGTTTTTATTGGAAGTGTAAACTTAAATATTTTTATGCTTACATCTATGGTATACTGTAAGAGACTTCTGTAAGATGACTTTGGTGAAAATTAAAACCATCAGGTATGGTATCCTTCTAGGCAGCTGCATGATTTGGGGTGGATGATAACAGTCTACCCATTCTTTCATGTTGGATATGCTGAAATATAAGAGCTTAAACTATTGGCCAGGTATTGTTAGGGTATCACAGAGTTTAGGTACAAAACTAATGGGAGACATTATCCTTTGGTTTTGTGTATGAAATCATGCAATTTGGAGGTTCTCTGGACTGACTATTACCACTTTATGAAGATATTTGTCCAGGTACTCTTTTGCCCAGCTTCAGCTTGTGAACCAATTGCGGCCATATTTAGAGCAGGAATTGTTGGCCATGGTGACTCATGCTCTCATTATTTTGATATTGAATTACTTCAGCATGCTCTGTATTGGGCTGTCTTTGAAAATCACTCAAGTATCCAGCAGCTGATATAGAATGGTTCCCTACGTGTTGGCAGGAAACCGCCATGATATTAACAAGACACTAGTCCTGTGAGCACTGCATTGTCTCCCACTAAAGTGTTGGTTTTAATCTTGTTTTGCATTATATTTTTGACTTTTATGGTATTGTTGTGATGATTTTATGAAATTATGGTATAAGCCTCCTAGAGGTGCTTTGAAGGAGGCGGTATAAAAATCATACCATATATAAATACACAAAATGACTATTATTCCTCAAATTCTATTCTTGTTTTAAGCACTTCAATTCTTCTGTCTATTATTTAGTTTCTATACAGCAAATGATTATATCTTTATTTATAAGCGCTACTACATAGATCATGGATAAAGCGCATTGATACTACATGGATACAAGTAGAAATAGTACTGGACCTTCAGGCTGTTAGGGAATACCTATTGTTAAGAAATTAGTTAATTACTATTAATTATCTATATCAGAAAACTTTAGAAGTTTTGGAATTCAGGGCAACAATGTCTCATTCTTGATTACTCCCCTTGGTAACAAAGGCTTTAAAGTCATGGTTTAGTAGAATCAATTCAAAGACTGCAAGATAAGAGTTTCAAGGATTAGAGATTTCATTATTGATGGGAAACCTCTCTGTCCTGAATATATATATATATATATATATATATATATATATATATATATATATATATATATATATATGTGTGTGTGTGTGTGTGTGTGTGTGTGTGTGTGTGTGTGTGTGTGTGTGTGTGTGTGTGTGTGTGTGTGTGTGTGTATGTATTTGTGTTACAACCCCTGGTATGCCTAAATATGGGAGGAAGGTCACTACTCCCTCTTTCTGTCCTTCGGCTCATCACAGAAGACCACGCAGGCAGAAAACCATATTTTTATTTTTAATGTTGCCTTTTTTATTTTTTATTTATTATATATATATGTTGTATTTGTACTGATAAATAAATAAAGGGAGACTAGTATAGATCTATTTTGAGCTAATTAGCTCTCATCAGCTAGCCATACCCTTACTGGGATTTGAACCTGGGCTGTATTATATCTTAGGCAGGAGTCTTAGCCACTAAGCCGCAGGCTCGCCTCCTTATCAGTTGAGCCAGGGAAATAGGTATGTATTTGTGTTACAACCCCTAGTATGCCTAAATATGGGAGGAAGGTCACTACTCCCTCTTTCTGTCCTTCGGCTCATCACAGAAGACCATGCAGGCAGAAAGCCATATTTTTTTTAATGTTGCCTTTTTATATTTGTGTTGTATTTGTACTGATATATATGTATGTATGTATGTATGTATGTATGTATGTATGTATGTATGTATAATATATATATAATTTTGTGAAACATGTAGAGGATAACATGTATCAGTTTAAATATGGACACGAACACAGGAAATGGGTCCAAATAAATGGGGACAATAGGACAGGGACAGTAGGCACCCTGGTGGGCTTATGCACGCCCCCTTAAAGACCTCTTAGGAAAGGGGTGAGGTCTACGCTAGATAGTTGGAGGTTAAAGTTATGGGGGTTTGAGGATGTAACAACAGAGTCAGATAGTGCATTCCAGGCATTGACCACACTGTTCCTGAAGTCATATTTTCTGCAATCAAGTTTGGAGCGATATGTTGCAAAAGACGTGGCTGCACATATTAATTTGGTTTCAAGTGAGACCAGTGCAATGATTTCTTAGGGTCAGGAGAGCTCGCCAATCAAGGGTGTTGATCATCAGATTGGACAAGATAGCTTTGATTTACCTCCACAAAGTGTTTTATGTTGCCTTGCATCTTCCTCTTAGCTCCTTCTGGCACTTGCAAAAACTGAAAAAGACTTTTAGGCGCTGAGTGAAAATGATGAAAGAAGCTTATGCGAGGAACAGTAACTTCTTCCAGCATTTCCATGCAGGAGAAGACCCTTAAGATGAGGCTGGAAAGAGCTGAGAAGAAAAGTGAAGCAAATTGAGGTGATTGTATTGCTCATAGGAGCAATGTTGTTCCAGTAAGCACTTTTGATGAGCAACTTGACTTAAATCTTCATTAAAACATTGATCATTGTAAAAGTATATTAAAATATATAATTCTAATTAACAATATTTGACTACTAGTGTATACTCCATTATTTATAATAGAAGAACTGTTGTTTCACATACAACAGCAAAAGCCTCTCATGAAAGCCTTTCAATGAATTAAACAATAATACTTTAGCAATTCCTAAGACTATTGCTAAATAGTCTGAGGACATTTGTATTTCAAAACTCCCTTCAATTTTATTTTAAAAATATTTACAAATGAGCATAAATTATCATTAAATTGTTTATTTTTTAGGTTGCTACTTTAGGTTGGTACATTATATTAATCAAAGTCTTTCTAACTTGGACCAGTGAGTTGGATTACACAATTACCTATGATGACCTATAGTCCTACATGGAGTTGGACTGAAGGGACTTGCCTGACCTCAGCCATATCTACCCATCCCATAAGATTTATTAAGAGATGCAGTGGCTCAGTGGCTTAAGGATGCTGGAGATGGTTTTTGCTCCAGCAGTTCGAATCCTAGCACTGTGTAGCTGGGTAAGCTCTCTTCACTCATCTCAGCTTCTGTCCAATTCGAAAACATGTTATATGCAAGAAGATAAATAGGTACCACTTTGAAGGGAAGACGAGCCTCATGTAGATGGTCAGAAACTTGCCGGTGCTGAACCTTCCCATTTGTGAGGTTGCTTTGCTGGAGGAAGAGGGCCCTAGATGACACTGCAGGATGCCACTCATGTTTCTTTCAGATATGGAGCTAGGCGTGGCACACATTGGAAAGTGCACAAGCATAAACCAAACAAGTCTTAGGCCGCCAAACTACTACTATGTATTAGCATTGTGGTTTCCTGGATAATGTAATATTGCCATGCACTAACTAAATAAAATAAATAAAATCTGACAAAAAAAGCAGGTTGCAGGTCCTGTTTACAAAAAATACCATCTGATGGAACCCAGAAAGAGATATTTTTCTACTGCAACACCCACCCTTTGAAACATTATCCCTCTGAGGTGAGATTGTTCCAAATCTTATTGGCCTCCTAAAATATTTGAAGACCTGGTTTGTCATCTGGCCTGGGGATCTGGTGACATGAATGGGAATCCTGATAAGTGATTGAACTTTTAACAAAAAGAGTAGTGCTCTGTGGCTGGTTATGATTTAATAGCTTAATTGTTTTCAATGTTTTAAATCATTCTTGTGATTATTTTGGTTGATTTTGTATTGCTTTCTTAGTTTTTAACTTAGTAAACTACCCAGCGTAGTGAGTAGTGAGATGGACGACTGTATGCATTTAATAAACAAATAAACTAATGTCTCTGTAAGAATCAGCTTGTTGTAAATTATTTCACAACCAAATGAACAAGATGCACCGTGGTAAGAACATTTTTATTGTTAAGAAATTAGAGAAATTCCGCCTATCAGCTTAATTCAGATGCATTTAACTTATCCCGCAAATCCTGCTTTATAAAATGTAGATAATCGTGGCAAGGTTCTTCTGCTTTTTCTCAGTTTATTTGACTGAATTCTATTCTATGCCAACATTGCTGGATAAAAATCCTTAATATTGCAGAAATCATTTTCTTCTGAAGCAATTTGAAGTGGTTTCCCCCCTTCTTGCATAAAATTTAACTCACCCTCCCACTCTTGTCTGGTATCCAACCAAAGGAAGTTGAGGGAGTAAAATGTTGGCAAAATATTACCAACAATATTCCAGAATTCCTAGAGTAGCTTTGATTAAAGTCATTCCATAGTGTGTGCTAAGACCACACTTGGTTGTGAGTGGGAGCAAGTTTAAATCATCGACTATAGGAAAGTTGTTTCAAGTCTAAAAAAGAGTGCATTAGTGCTACAGTGTCTACAAAGTAAAAACAATAATCTTTGCACTAAATGCCACTGAGAACATTTAGTATAATGGAGTAGTATAGTTTAGCAAAAAAAGGCCATGGGTTGAATTCATATTTGGACCTCTTCCTTAAACAGGGCCAACACCAATCTAAGGTCAGGACTTCTCTTCCTCTTGTATCCCCATTCCTATCATCTTGGAGTTTATGTCGGCCTTGGGAAGCTGGGCCAATTAATTATGACTTGGCTCTGTCCTGCTCCATAAGAGATGCTGTGAAGGCAGTTTTGCAAAGCTTCCTTTGGAGCTGAGAGGTGGCCAATTGTCCATTGGCAAGAATTCTCACTTTGTCTTACCTCCCAAATCCTGTGGCTCCCTCCTTCTTCTTTCCCACCATTCTTCAAAGAAAAGATTTCTCTCTGTCTCTGTCTCTGTCTCTGTCTCTCTCTCTCTCTCTCTCCAGTGATTCCTTTAAAAAAAAGTGGGGGAGGAAAGTTCAATATTTTTTCTTCATCATATCAAGAAATGGTGAGGAGAGAAATCAAGGAATAAGGGTATCATCTAGCCCAAGCTTATACTATTCCCTCACTGGCTGGCTTAAATGGAGGACTGAGGAGGACTGGACAACGTATAGCTGTTGCTTGGGGGAGAACCAGCAGACCTGTGGATTAATTTTTCTTTCTTGCTACAGACCCAATGATGGCAATGGCTTGTTTTAAGCATACCTAAATTTGCATACCATAAAATAGACACTTTTTGTTGGATCGTATCTTAATCCATCCAGATTAGCATTATATCTGACTCAGATGCTTTTCAGAGACTACCTGTAAGTAGACGTGAGAAGTCTTACAAAATCACTGGACTTAGTGCTTATAACAAAGCAAACTGCAGGAAAATATACTTGTGACTCGAGTAATATTTGCTAATCAATAAAATTATACATCTTTTCCTGGGTGTTTTAGAGAACAAATGATGGTTCTAGCTAAATAAAATAAGTTTGCTCTTAGCTAGTCTTCAGTTGGTCATTATGTAAATTGTTTCTGTAGCAGAGGAAAAAAAAATCATACTCACTGTGTTCTATTCAATAGTCCTTAATTTACAACCCTAAGTGATCCCAAAATTTCTATTGCTAAATGAGACAGTTGTTAAAGTGAGTTTTGCTCCATTTTATGACTTTTCTTGCCACAGTTAAGTGAATCCCTGAAGTTGTTAAGTTAGTAACATGGTTGTTAAGTGAACCTAGCTTCCTCACTGACTTTGCTTGTCAAACGTTTGCAAAAGGGAATCCCATCACCCCAGGACACTGCAACCGTCACAAATCTGAGTCAGTTTTCAAGCAACCAAATATAAATTACGTGACCATGGGGATGCTGCAATGGTCATAAGTGTGAAAACTGGTCATAAGTCACTTTTTTCAGTGCCTTTGTAACTTTGAACATCACTAAATGAACTGTTGTAAGTCGAGGACTACCTGTGTAGGACTCTGATATACCTAAAAGGAATAGTTTGTTGAGAAAGAGCCAAGATTGTCTAGAGGCTTATCACAGTCGAATAATGTGGTTAGAGTACAGTACTGCAGGCTGCTTCTGCTGACTGCCAGTTGCCTGCAGTTTGGCAGATCGAATATTACCAGTTCAAGGTAGACTCAGCCTTCCATCCTTCCGAGGTGGATAAAATGAGGACCCAGATTGTTGGGGGCAATATGCTGACTCTGTAAATTGCTTAGAAAGGGCTGTAAAGCACTATGAAGTGGTATATCAGTTTAAGTACTATTGCTGTTGATAATGTCAAGGCATTTCTAGGGACTTTTGTTTATGTGTGCTGAAGAACCTACTGCTGGAGTTTCTGAGGAAACATCTGGATGGAAGAAATCAGACCGTCTCCATATTTCATTTGGAGGCACCAATGTGGAGCTTTTTCCAGCCAAGGAATATCTTCAGAGTAGGTTGTCCCAGTCCTGGAAGCAAAGCCAATTTGGCACCACAAATTGAGTGAAAAACTGAGGGGATGAACTAATGAATGAAAAATTGGATCCAGCTTGTCACTTTCTCTACCATGTGACCATCATTACACTTTGGCACACTTCAGTCATAACATTCAAAGCCTGAATAAATGCCTGAGCCAGGAGTGAAGCTGTTTTAAGTTGCTTCTCACTGCCATGCACACCGGCTTAGCTCACCCCCTGATGTCCACACAGGCAGCACAGTGTGCAGTGAGGAAGCCTCCACACATGAGGCTGAATAGTGCTTTTGTGAGCATTTCTTCTTCCCCATCACTAGCTAGAACAACACAAACTATTACACAGTTTCCCTTTAGATTTCAGGCAAGCCTTTTCAAATGTGAGAACTGGAGTGCAACGGCCGTGTCAATATTTGTTTTCCAAATGAGAATTGGTCCCTGCTTGTGGATTTTTAAACAGAACACAAGTGCTGACTAATGGTTTCGTATCTTGTGGTGTACATTTTCATTTCTCTTATAATGTCCTGATCTTGCTTCAGTTCTAGGGAACAGGATAACTGGTGGATGGTAAGGTAAGGGAACAAATGACATCCACTGCAATGTGCTGCTCTCTTTCTTTCTTTTTTTGTAATGTGTTTGTAATGCCCAGAAACAGCATGTTACATGAGACTTGGCATTGCAGACTTTTTATTTTAAGCTAATCAATTGGGAATTTCCATTTATTTCCAGGATAATGCAATTTATCCTCTGCCCAGGCCTAGAGCCCAGTTCTCTGCAGGACCTACTTCTTGGTTGTGTGAGTGACTTGGGTTGCTGTTTCATGGCTGCCTTTATTTTAATCTTTATAATGTTTGGTTATATTGGTTTTATTCTATTTTACTCTGTCTGCCAGCAAGTCATTCACTGAGATGAATAAACTACAAGAGTACATTCTTTAAGCTAGTCGTGATATCTTTGCAGGATCAAAATGAATATTACTAAAGAATAAGGCTCAGATATACATATTTAATAATAGTTGAATCTTCCTATACTTTTTAAAATAAGTTAAGAACAGATATGGTTCCTAGATGTTTATTAGTTCTATATTATACCTAGCCTCTTAATCTCCCCCTTGCTTTATGAAATTTTTGTTGTGCAAGAAAGGAAGTCATTTGGTCAGTGCTGCATATGCAAGAAGGAAGGAGTACAGTTCCTGATTCTTACTTCTGGAATATTTGACTTGCTGAATGAATTGGGGTGGCTATTTTTGTACACAACATCTGTGAACCATTTCTTTTTGTGATGTGACAGTATCACCCTAATGCACGCATTACTGAGAAGTCCTTCTCTGAGAGACATTTACTCCTGTGTAACAATGCTATAATTATCTGGATAAATAGGTCCTTAAAATATTTGATCATAACTTTCCTTCCCATACTCTATATTTTTGTGTGTGTGGTGGGGGGAGGTGCTACTAGAAGTATTACTTCCATTAGATGTTTCCAATCCTTCCTAGGATAGATAGTAAATGGGCATCTCATGTAATAAACTGTTTCGATAATAATCTCTAGTCTATATAATGATCTGTATGGAGCTGCAGTTGTAATTAACCTAAAGGAGGGGGGGCAGGATAAAGAAGCAAACAAATGTAACTTTTAATGGATAAGGTTTTTTTTCTTTTAAAAAAATGTCTCCAGATTCTAAAGATAGGAGTGATAAGGTCTTACAAAATTGCATGAAAGTTAAGACAGTCCAAAAACCAAAATAAAGTGAGAACTATCATGCAGTTATGAAACCTTCACATTAATCCCTGTGTAATATATAGGAGAATCGGGTAGAAATCAGTAATGACTAGAACCCTTTCCTTTCTACAAAGAATAGCTTATGGCTCAGTATGGGTTCCTAACTGGTTTACTACTGGTTTGACGAGAGGGTGATTTGCCAGCGCGGTATTCGCTTCACTCATGCGCGCACCCACCACACATTGCCGCGCATGTGCCATTGACTGAAAACTGTTCTGCACATCTGCAGCGACGGGAGAAGAGACCGGGGACTGGTTCAGAGGCGTGGCAGGCCTGGGTTGCTGCCGGTTCCAGCAACCCAGGCTGCCATACCACTACCGGTTCGGCTGAACCAGTTCAAACCAGTAGGAACCCACCAATGTTATGGCTTCTTAATGACTGTATTTATTCTGAACAAAGCTGCCTCTCCTATTTGGTCTATATTTCTAAGTGAGTCCATGTAGAAAGATACATTGAATTAGGAGACACTCTATTACAAGGCAAGCCATTTCCACCAAGAGCCAAAGGATATTTCAGCTGGAAGATTCTGGGAAAAACCAGTAAAAGCGAGAGACAAAGGTTTCAGACTGTATGCTGCACAACTTGTGTCTCCTAAATTAGCATGTTGGATTCAGAGATAATAGCTTCAACCAACAATATGGTTTGTATTTTTTAAAAAAGCACCACAAAACTTAAACAGACACCTAAAAATATAATGAAGAGGCTTTCTTGTATAAAATGATTCTGATTCACCTGATTTTCATTCATTTCAGTTGCTCCTGATATGATTAGTAAAATGCTTCCTCTGTGGCTAGCAAATTGCTCTTTGATCATAAGCCCATCTTATGTCCCTCACACAAACTCACACACTACCACAGCATAACTGAGGTGGTAAACACCCTTATAATCATGCTTTTGTATATTTAAGCAAAGCTTTGTAAGAACCTAGGGCATGGGAGAAGTGAAATAATATGATGCTTGTCTCTTGACTCTTTTAGAGATTAAGGAACAGACAGTTTGGGAGGAAGTGTTGGATAAATTTTCATAGCTTTCAACCCTGCATATAATAAACAACCCTACTGAAAACAAATCACATTGTGAAATTACTTTAAAGGACAATAGCCTTTAAAGTCATTTAGGAAGAGTTTGTTCATCGTAAACCAAAGGATATCTCGGCTGAAAACAACATTCATGCCAAAGTAGATGTTTTAATTTGCGTAAACGTTATGGTTTGGATGGTGGGTTGTTTAAGCTTCTATGGAACCAAGTACTAAATTCTACAGTAGCTGGTAAAATATATGAGGGATGGTTATAGTGCTCATTAACTATTGATTTTGAATATATTTCTGTCACTTGAAGCACTTCTGCTTCCTATAAGTACAAGGAACATCCTGTCTTCCTGTTCTGTAGAAAGTGTCAGTGTAATGAGTTTTCATCTGAAGGAAATGTTAATGTTGTACTGTTATTTTGGTGACTTCTGTTAGGTCAGATTTTCCCAAACGGATGCCTTCCAGATGTGTTAGACTTCACTATTCTTCTGGTGATATTTTAATCCCCTTTGATCCACTGCCACCAAGGCAACCTGCTTCGTTAAGAGAAAAAAAAAGGTTTCCTTATGTATCCACAACTAGCCATTTTTGCACCCAAACTCATTTTTTTTGCATAAGAAAAAGGTGCTGAGGATGAGTGACAATTTACCAACTGATGGCTCTTGTGGCCTGCTACTTTACTGATAGCATTTGTCAAATACATTTTTCAGTATAAATGATGCTGAACCCACCCTGATAAAACTAAGATCTGAATGGAATAATTCTATCCACATCAAGGCAAAGGCCAGCTCTAGGGATTCAAAAATTGGCAATTTTTTTTGTGCCAGATCGATGCCTGCCACTGTTCTTGCTGCTTGTCTCATTTTTTTTCTCAAGCAGAGAAGGCAGAAATCCTATTCAGTGGAGGCCATCACACTGAGAGCTGAGGCTGGTTCTTTTCACCTTGGATATGGGCAGTGGTGCTCAGCTCTTCTTGTGATCTAATTTTTGTGTAAGGAGGAATCCACGCACTCCCCCCCCCCCAAACACAGCATTCCTTGAACCACCTGTCCAGTCTAGACTACATACTACTATTTACATAAATGAATGAATCCATTAACTGACAAAATATAGATCACTCACTTTTTATTCATAAAACCATCGAGGACATATACAATTAAGGTATTAAAAACTCTGTGTCATGACAAGAGATAAAACGGAACTATCTAAAAATGCTCCAAATGAAAATATAAAACCAGATAACAATTGTTTGGATAGGACAATGTTTGTTGAGCAAAAATGACTCGTTTTCCCTCTAGAATGAGGAAAAATTAAGAGGGAGTTCCATAACCAAAGGCTGCCTTGATGCCTACCAATTAACCTAATTTTGTACATTTTTGCACTGTATAAAAATGACTAAGAACAGACATGCTAATTTTCAGGAGCAAAGCTATCACTAGGAAAATATGAGGCAGTTGTCTTAAACAGCAAATTTTGAACACCAAAATAATAGCAAATAATTATTTATTGTTCTGCTAAACTTTATTTTTAGAGACAAGGATGGGAAAAGGTGCTTGTGAGATTTTCTGTGGCATGTGCAAAAAATATCTGCCAGGTTAAGGAAGTAACAAAATAACTTGGCCTTAAATATTTCACTCAGGACTCGACAGAATGTGGCATCTACCTGTGGGGCCAAGGAGGGTCAAGGAAGCAACAGCAACTAAAGAAATAACAGCAGCAACAACACCAACAACTTTGTTTCTCCAAGTCTGAATTGCACTGGTTCAGAATAAATGAATTGAGTCACATGCCACTGTGATAAGCGTTAGATAAAATAACATCCCACCCTGCTAGTGCTTACCAGAGATGCACACAGAAATTTGCTGAATATCTTTATTACTCTGTTGTTGTTGTTGTTCTTCCTCCTCCTCTTCTTCTTCTTGTTCTTCTATGATAGGCACCAGTCATGCACGGAAAAAGAAAGTCCCAGATGCCAGTGACTTTATTTCAGCCTACCAGTTTGTCCGATGCAACAATATCTGCCCTGACCACAATGTACCCTTGCATTATTTCCTTTTCCTGCTCTTAGTCCCTTCTCATGTTTCTCCATCAGTTTAGGCCCCTAATAGGGAAAGGATGAGCCCATTGATGTTGGCACATGGAGGCCTGCTAGTGACATGCCTTTGGGTTGAGTCGCCTAGCAGCAGCCATTCGTGTTATGTGGGCTTTCTTTTTGGGGGGCATTGCCCACCCCTGAAACTGACTTCAGGCATTTTTCACTGCCGGTTCTGCATGAATAGCCACAGGCCTCTTGCCAATTGTCCCCCCAGCTTGAAAGCCAGCCTCAGCCAAAGACCTTTTCAAGTGTGATCCCAAAGTGCCACACAGGCTTTCAGGGCATTGTTGTCAAGATGAGGGCCCTGCACTGGAAAGTGGGGTCAGAAGAGAAAGCACAATGAAGGGTGATGGAGGCTTCATGCAGTCCTCAGATGCCCGCCTGTTTATTAATTTACAAAACTAATGTCACTATCTTTAGAGGACAGATGGAGTGAAAAAGCTGCCCTTTGAAAAAAGGTCACCATATAATGCTTATTTTTATAGGGGGGGGGGGAACCAGAGGAAAATAAAACCAAACTCTAAAAGAATTGAAAATAAGAAAGCAAAGAAATACGGATAAAATATTGATGGGCTGGGTGTTACTCAGAATATAGTAGTTGCAGAAATATTGTTCTCCGTCCCTTTACAGAATAATTCCAACTTTACGAGAAGCGTTTAATCCAGACCCCAGCTAGCTGCTTTGAGTAATTATAACAGATCTCCCCTTGTGCAGGAGGCAGAGCCAAAAGAGTACATAGTGAAATTTCTCACTGTAGAGAAAAATTGCCGATTGCTGAGTAGAATCTGTTGGTTTATACTTTAAAAAGAAAAACGTTCACCCTGGACACATCAGTAAAAGGCAAAGGAAGATGGATTTTAAAAACAGATTTCCCCTGCCGTCTAGCTACAGTTGTGAAACATGGTCTGTAGACTTTCTCTAACTAGTAGAATTCTTAAAAGCAGAGCAAACAAAAAGCATGGCCAGAGTAAATTTTTGGTTGATGCATTTTTTTAAAAAAATATATATTGTGGCCGCCAATCTGATCCCCTCCACAACGATGGACTGCAAGGTCTATTATCCTCAGATAGGCTTTCAACTCAGAAAGGTCGAAATATCTTCCTTCTAAATCTATGTAAAAAAGCTGCTTATCAAGTGATGTGGTTTAATTTGCTGCCTGTGTTACAAATTCTTTGCTTTATTGTTTCTCCTGATGCTGAACTTTTGCCTTCTTCTTCTTCTCCGGCTGAGATAGGTCTGTGGAATTTAAGAACATAAAACCTGAAGGGTCAGGCCAAAACCCATCTGGCCCAGCCTTCTGTATTATGCTGTGGCCAATAGAGGCATCTGGGAAACTGGGAAAGTAGGATATGAGGGCTTTTTCGACTATTGTTCCCTAGCAACTGGTATTTAGGACAGGCTGCCTTTGACTCTGGAGATAGTTTACAGCAATCAAGACTTATAGCTATTGACAACCCAATCCCCCAAACATTTGCCCTGTCCTCCTTTGGTAACTATCTAAATTGGAGGCTATCGCCGTATCAGGTGGAAGTGAATTATGCACTTTAATTACACACGGTGTAAAGAAAGACTTCCTTTTATCAGTCCTACATTTTGAGGTCCTGAAACCAAGATACTCCTCTTTGTTTACTCCTTTACCATCCCTTCCAGTTCAAGTATTTAGTATACTCTTCTGTGAAATAATCTCTTTAGATTAATTAAAAATTATAATTCAGCGGCCATTTGGATAAAAACATATGCTGGACATTCTTGTCATGTACTGTATGTAGTAAAGTTATTCTGTCGGTATGAATTATAGCTAAAGGACACCAACCCCATGAGGGAGACAGAAGTCACTAAACTTAGAGCAACCTGCTAATAGAATAATTGTGACTCTGCTATTTTTTTTTTATTTAATGATGAAATACAAAACAAGAAACAAAAAAAACCCCCAAAAGACAAAAGCAAACAAAAAAAACCAACTGCCACTCTACAGCACCAATATAGTAGAAAACATTATAATGTGCTCTTTCCCTTTTACCTTGCTACTTAAAAGTCTGGACATGATAATAATATTTCACTCTTTGTCCTGTTTTCACTCAGTTATCATTATAGTTGTGACTGGAACTATAAATTCTATAAACCAAATACACGTAGTCCTCATCCTTTGACCACAATTGAGCCCAAAATTTCTGTTGCTGTTGCTAAGTAAGTTTTGTCTCATTTTATGACCTTTCTTGCCACAGTTGTTAAGTGAATTACCACATTTGTTAAGGTAGTAACATGTTTGTTAAGTGAATCTGGTTTCCTCAGTTACTTTACTTGTTAGAAGGTCACAAAAGGTGATCAAATGACTCTGGGATAGGGCAACCGTCTTAAATATGCATCAGTTGTCAAGCGTGTTAATTTTGACACATGATTATGGGGATGCTGCAAAGGTTGTAAGTGTGAAAAATGGTTATGTCACCTTTTTAGTGCTGTTATAACTTCAAGTGGTCACTAAGTGAACTACTGTAAGTCGAAGAGTACCTGTAATAAAGAGTGAATGGCAGATAACTTTTTCTGATAGCTTTCATGTATGGAATCCTCACCTAAAAAGGTAAAGGTTCCCCTCGCAAATATGTGCTAGTTGTTCCTGGCTCTAGGGGGCGGTGCTCATCTCTGTTTCAAAGCCAAATAGCCAGCGCTGTCCGAAGATGTCTCCGGGGTCATGTGGCCAGCATGACTAAACACCGAAGGTGCACAGAATTCCTTCCCACCAAAGATGATTCCTATTTTTCGACTTGCATTTTACATGCTTTCGAACTGCTAGGTTGGCAGAAGCTGGGACAAGTAACAGGAGCTCACTCTGTTATACGGCGCTAGGGATTTGAACTGCTGAACCTTCTGATTGACAAGCTCAGTGTCTTAGCCACTGAGCCACCGTGTCCCTTTCCCTAGAGATCTCTAAAGATGGATGGTAAATTTGTCACATGACCATTTTTACACTAGAAAAATAACATAGTTTCAGTCCTTCATAATATATAGCTGGCTTTGAAAAAGCCAAACCTGATTGCTTCCAGAATGTGGTTTACAGCGCTGAAAATATGGTGAAAATGCAATCATTCTGAGAAATACCTAACAAAAATGTATATTCTAGAGAGAAAAAAGTTGTGTACCAAATTACAGTTTCCAGTGGGGGAAAAAATATGTGTAAGAAATGCCAAGGACCCAAAGTGTGGTCACTTGACTGTGAGAGCTGTCCGACTGTCAGAACTTTGACTCTGGACCATAAGTATCCCCCAAATAGGTCCACTGGAACTTTCAGTCATAAATTGAGGACTACCTATATTAGTGGGATTATATCTCACATGAAATGAGAATCAAATCCTTGGGTTATGTTGATTCTTACCTTTTATCTTACACACATGGAGTCAAAGACTGCATGATTTTCACTGACCTCTGCCTAACTTAATTCAACATAATTCTATAGAAAATGGCATAGTAAGAACTTCCACCAGCATGATACTTTCTCATATGCTCAGATTCTTCCCAATCTGCTTTGGAGGATCTTCCAACTCTTCAAAACAAATGTTATGTGGATGTACAGAAAAGCATAAAGAGGAAGGAATCTGATCTGCTTGGGGAAGCTGTTCTGCCAAAGAGCAGACACACTTTGACATTCAACCCATTATTGCTAGATAAAGCATGTTCTTGGCTGCATATTTAAGAGTTTATCTTGCTGAACATTTATAGGATTGCATATATAGTATTGCAATATGGTCCCAATGCAACTGGATTCTTAATTTCTATAAAGAAAAATTATTACTACACAATCAGAACCTTCTCCAGAATAAGACATTTTGGGAACTGGTTCTGAGAAATGGTGAAGAAACAACTGATATAAATATCCAGTTGATCACATGCTGTGACTTAGAGGGATGACTTAGAGGGATATTTGAAGTGTTCTATGAATGTAACTTGGAACTTGCTAAGGACTTTCTGATTGTAGCAAAAATAACTATGGATTTAATCCAAAGAATATAAGCAGAGAGAAAATGCATTTGTGTGGTTTTATGAATTCTTGTGCAAGAGCTTTCAGATGATTTCTTGTAATTACAATGCCACAATATATCAGCCGTTGTGTTATATTATAAAAAGCAGTGAATAAAAAAAATAATGTTCACTATACTACTGAGAAATTTCTTGACTATTAATAGAAAATCAACTAGGATTTCTAACTCATATTTCTTTTTTACAATATCAAAGAAAACTTCTTCAATGTTGAAGTATTCCCAAGTAGTTATTAGTGAACAAGGACTGCAAATTCTGCTTGGAAACTTAATACTATTTCATGGGTTCAATTCTATTTCTTTGCATTGTTTTGAAATTTAATAGAATAATATTGACATCGGAGATATGTTAACTTTCCCGTAGCCCAATGCATACATTTTAAACTTCCAGATCTCAACTGTAGAACATCTTATACCCTACTTTCTTTGTTAGATAATTTAAAATATATCGGAGAATGCCAACATTATAATCAACATGATTGTCACCCATTCTTAATTCTGAAACAAGCTTTTTCCACAGAGAAAATTGTATCAATATAAATTCTGTCATTTTATCTGTCCTGCCCAACCTATTGTGACTGGCAAAAGTCCTCCAGGGTCTCATCTTTCCACTTTGCATTGGAGGATAATGAGGATTGAACTTAGGACCTTTTACATCAAAAGGGCATGTTCTAGCATAGAGGTATGGACCATGTCCTTTCATGATTAGGAATCTCAACGGGGCCAGTATGTTTGCTGGTCAACCTTATATTCTTCAACTTGTCATGGCTAATCTGATCTCCTTGACTTGTTATGAGTAATAAAAATTGAGCTAAAAATTCTCATGAGAACATGCCTTCTCAAGTAATTTTGGCTTGTCTGCTTTTAGGCTCGTTTGTAAAGCAAAACAGGAAGTGCAGAAGTACGCTAAAAGAAGTTTACTAATTCAGAATGGAATAAACTCTGTCCCAAAGAGATGATTCCAGTGAGAACACAAAGGAAATAGTCCTTGCTTTTATTTATAAGTTTATTGTGTTGGAGATTATTTTTTTTTGTCTCTTCTGCTATGCAGGTACGACAAACAGACTTTGGGTTCACAAAGCTTTTAGCAATGATTAACTCCTAGCAATAGTTCACTAGAGGGTTCCATCTCTGCTTCTGAAATCTGCATGAAAGCAAAGTGGAAAGCATTGCAGAAGAGGGAGGTGGCTTTTCAGACTTTCTAGAACTCTGCAGAAGCTACGTTGGATATGTGCTGTTTCGATCATTCCAGTTTTGGAATGTCTAGAAAAAATGGCTAGATATTGATTTTAAAGAGACAAAGACCTTTCCTTTTGCAAAGTGGTTATACCTTCCCCCCAAGGTCTTCATTGTGAAGCTGATTTTACTACCAAAAGCAGTAGAAAAAGGAAGAAAAATACTGCTAAATTTGTTGTCATGGCAAAAAGGGAGGGGGGGAAGAGCCCAGCAGATGATTGTAACTCCACATGTGAATGGGACAATAGATACAGAGAGATCTAAACTACAGTTACTCCTTGACTTAGAACAGTTCCTTTAGTCACTGTTCAAAGTTATAATGGCACTGAAAAAAAGGGACTTTCTCACACTTACGCCCATTGCAGCATCCCACGGTTACATGAGCAAAATTCAGACGCTTGGCAACCGACTCATATCTCTGACAGTTGCAATGTCCCGGGGTCATGCGATCACCTTTTGTGACCTTCTGACAAGCAAAGTCAATGGAGAAGTCTGAGTCACTTAGCAACTGAGTTACTATCTCAACAACTGCAGGGTTTCACCTAACAGCTGGCAAGAAAAGTTGTAAAATGGGGCAAAACTCACTTAACAAATGTCTCATTTAAATAGAATTTTTGGGCTCAATTGTGGTTGTAAGTTGAGCACTACCTGTATGTTCTGAGCAGTGGTGGGTTACAACCGGTACGCCCCGGTATGGGCATACCGGTGCCTGCCGGGAGCATTAGGTACCATTCCGGCAGTGATGTGCAGTCAGGTGAGGCAAGTGAGGCACAGCCTCACCACTCTCATCATGAAAAAAAAAAGTAAAAGGAAAAAGCTGAGCTAGTTGCTGCCTCACCGTGGATGACTCTGCTTAACCTCACTGATGCTCTCCCTCCCCAAGCATAGTGACTTCCTCCCAAGGCCCCCATTCATTTCTCTCTCACACACACACAGCTGGATAAAACTATATAAAAATCTAGCCCAGCTTCACTGATTACAAGTTTGAAAAGGCAACGTGGCTCCACCTGCAATCAAACTACACTTGGGGAGGGAGAGCACAAGCAAGCACTGAGGAGACCACAGGAGGAGGCAGGAAGCCAGGCAAAGAGCCATGCTGTAGTACACCCACTTCCCCCCAGCCTCTTTCTTTTGGAAGGCTCGGCTCGGCTCCCCTCAGGCTTCTCTGCCTCTCCTCTCACCCCAGCCTGCCAGCAGGAGGTGGTGGGTGGGCTTTATTGTGTTCCAGGCATTTCCCACCCAGACAGCAGGCTGCATTTGCAATGGTGGAGGTGTTTGGGAAAGGCAGCAGGGGAATGGGGGGGGGGATGGCAGAGGAGCTGCTTTCAAGCCACTGGAAAAGATATCCAATCCAACTTTTGTGTGTGTGGGGGTTTGTTTGAGAGTGAGTGAAGAGGGAAGGGGTAGGAGAGATAGTCCAATCCAACTTCTCTGTGTGTGTGTGTGTGTGTGTGTTTGAGAGAGGGGGAGGAAGGGAGAGAGGGAGGAAGGAGGGGAAGGAGAAGAAAAAGAAAGAAGGAGCAAAGGAGAAAAACAAATGTTGTTGCTTTAAATTGGAACTGAGCATGCCTGGCTGTGGAATTCTGGGAGTTGAAGTCCACAAGTCTAAAAATATTTGAAACTCAGCACTGTGTCAGTGCCTCACCAGTCATAAACCTCACCGCACGTCACTGCATTCCGGTATGGTGCTTCGCAGGGCTCACCAACCCACCCGCACTCCTTACCAGTATTTGAGGTTTTGGGGGCTTCCGCACACGTGCACGGAGCATATGGCGCCTGTGTGATGCTCCACCGAGCAGCTGGAGTGTCGCAGGCGGTAAGTATGCAAGTGCACACTGTGTGCATGTGCACGCGCGCTACGCACATTCATGTGGTGAATGCCCGGTCCCGTTGCACCATACCAGTTGCAACGGGATCTGGAACCCACCACTGGTTCTGAGGCAGCTGCTGAAAAAGTCTTCTCATTTTACGGGAAGTTTAAGTACTGCTGTAAGTACTGCTGTAATGGGATTGGTTGCTGTTACCTCAAGCAGCCATAAGACGGAGCCAGAATGACTATTAGCTCTCTGTTTGTTAGATGCTGATTGGCAGATCGGTGAATACTGCTTGTAGATGTATCGTAAGTTACTGTGAGTTTTGCTATTGTTAGCGACTTTGTGTGCTGAACTGATTATATGATACTGGACTGTGTTCTACGGATCACTCCTTAACTGAAAACATTGATAACTGACTGACTGAACCGTGTGTAAATTGAATTCTGAATACCTCTATTTTCCACATAAGTAAAATGCTATTACTTTTACTATTCAGTGTCCCTATATGCTGGTTTGTGCGTCTTCTTCCACAGTACTCTCATTACGCTTCTCTGCATACTCGCTCTCCTAATGGGGAGCTTACCTAACAGGGAGCAAAATGTACAACTCATGAAGAAGCTTAACTGCCCCACAAAAATATTCATAATTTAGCTTTGCAGAATTAATAAAAATAACACAGGAATATTCAGTACCACTCTGACTGCAGAAAGTTTCAGGTTCCATAAACAAAACCAGAAAAAGGTAGAATCCATTCCCACATATGCAACTGTACTTAAAAAGATGGATGGCCATAACAGATTCAGCAGAGGATTAAATGATGCACAGAGACATGAGCTAGTCTACTGAATTTTGAAAAATAAAATAAGTTTCAGAAAAAGGTTCTGCTAACTCCATGGATACTACTTTTAGTAATAAAAAAGAGAGCTATAACTTGGGAGAAAAAGCAAATGTCAGTAGGTCCCAGGAAGTCCTTCATTTTATATATGATCAAGATAATAATATTTTTCTATTCTATGCAATTGGAACTCAAATAATATTTTTATTTATCAATTAAATCTCACCCATCTCACTGTTGAAGCAACTCTAGGCAGCTTACAAATGAGATAAACAAATAAGTATTATATCCTCAATTCTGGTACACTACAAATATATCTTTGTTCACGATAGGGGATTTGATTAATCCTTCCATATTTTACTATGTATCTAGTTGTTCACATTTCGTACTTTCTTAAGAAACATGGGCATTTGGGTAGTTAGTATTTTAATCTAAAAAGTACATTTGTAGTGGCTCATCCATATCAAAATACCATTCTTACTGAGAGTAGTTATACCTCTTAGAGCAGGGGTCCCTAATCCCTGGTCTGTGGACCAGCCTCGTCCATGTCGTGCCAGAAACCAGGCCACACAAACAAGTTAAACCCCATCTGTGGAATGCAGGCAGCATGTGAAATCATTTCCCTTCCAGTCCACGGAAAAACCCCTCTCCACGGAGCTGGTCTCTGGTGCCCAAAAGGTCGGGGGCCACTGACTTAGAGTTTCTGACTCAGATCTCTGGCTAACCATTTTCTTAACTTGTTATTGCTAAACAAAAGACAGGACACTACTCCTAATGTGCAAGTTGCAAGAGAAATCTTAGTTGAAGTTTAGTATGTATTATCAAGTACAACCTTGAGAATTTATTAATTTCCACAGAAGTAATTTTCTCCCACGAATTATATGTCCTAATTTTGAATAAAAACAAAGTATGCCTATTCCCAAGTCAGCTCTAAATGCAACATCTAGCATTCTTTTGCCCAGACCCAATATACTTCCCAATTGACAGGATTGTGTTCGAAAGGTGATACATAGTACGTAGGAGTACAATAAGAATTGTCAACAATCTAGACTAGAGGTCTCCAACCTTTCTGGCTCTGCAGACTGGTGATGGAAGTGGTGGCCGGGGGGAGGGTGGGAGAGAGGTTTTTGTGTGCACATACTTGCACAAATGCAGCTTTGTGCATTTGCATACTTGCTTGCTGCATGTGTGGTCCGGTGCACAACAGGCCACAGCCTGGTACCGGGCCGTGGACCGAGGATGAGGAATCCCAATCTAGACACACAAGACTTGCTCTATTGTTGGCAGGAAGCATTTTTTATGATATTTGTTACTATGGCTTTTTTATTTACAGTGCTGTTATTGTATTTTCTGTTTTTATCTATTATTGGGTGCTGCCCAGTTGCCTTCAGTGAGATGGATAGCTATGGTATATAAATTTGATAAGTAAATAAATATGTTAAGCTCCGTATTTCAGCCCCCTATAAGAAATCCAATGTAGCTAAAGCTTGATAATTGGGGCAGATGACACTGATTCATGAACAGCCAATTCATATGCACCATCACTCTTGAGGGAGCCTTGCCCAGATTCAGAAAACAGTAATCCCCAGTATGGAAAGGTGATAGCTTGCTCTATTGACTCATCATCTAAAAACTATCTGTGTTTGTTATGCTTTTTTCTAAAAACGGGAACCTTTGACTTAAGCTTATTAATCAGACTATTACCATGACAATAGAAGTCAAATCTACTTAACAAGCAACTCAGTCGAACTTGAGAATATGTTAACAAAATCATGTCATCAGCATAAAGCAAAGTATTAAAATACCTTTAGCATATACACTTCAAGATCTCTCATCAGCCCTGGTATATCTTTGAAATATAGACTGATTAATATCGGTGGAAATATGCACCCCTGCCTTTATTTGTATTAATCCTACTTGTCATAGCTCTTTTGGTGCCAAACGACACTCTCAGACATGTGTTTGTATAGAAGCTTTGATCAGTGCAAGTAATTTGGGCTACATTTTGAGACTGTTTCCTCCATAAAATTCTTATACTGCATTAGGTGCTGCACCAAGATCTATAAAAGCAGGGAACAATTGTTTCCCATTGTTAATATATTTAGGAATTAGTTGATTCAGAACAAAACTAATGATAATAGAATGACCTTGTCTTCAGGTGTACTTTGCCATTCTGCTAGATCACAGTTTACTATCACCCAACTCACCTAACTCTATCACCCAATTTTCTCAATTCTGTAGAGAAGCCACAATATATATTAAACTAATAGACCTATAGTTGATAGGATATTTTTTTGGCCATCTAAGGTAATGGCAAAGGTTTCCCTGCACATGTGTGCTGGTCGTTTCTGGCTCTAGGGGGCAGTGCTCGTCTCCGTTTCTAAGCCAGAGTCAGGACTGTCCGAAGACATCTCCGTGGTCATGTGGCCGGCATGACTAAATGCCAAAGGCACATAGAGCGCTGTCACCAAAGTGGTCCCTATTTTTCTACATGCATTTTTTATGTGCTTTCAAACTGCTAGATTGGCAGAAGATGGGACAAGTAATGGGAGCTCACTCCATTAAGCGGCTCTAGGGATTCGAACTGCCGAACTGCCAACCTTTCTGATCGACAAGCTCAGCGTCTTAGCCACTGAGCCACTGTGTCCTATAATGTGCGTATAAATACAAATATAAATAATATAAATAATGAATAGAAGGTCTCAGTATCTGTGATGATTAACATTACCATCAATCCACTATTACAGATGTATTTTTGTTGAACTCAAATGAAATTTTACAAAAGGCATTCACATAATAATGCAAAAATACAAATTATAGTTGTTGTAGCTATATTGCAGTCTGTATCTTAGCAATCACAGGTGTAGTAGGTTATTGTTAGGGATTTATTAATCATACCTATGATCTTATATTGTTAGTCAGTTATCTTGGGCTGAATATGTTGAACTAGATGCTCTTCCCAGTTCTATGATTTTATGTTATGGAACCTGCTCCTGATACACACAGTAGAAAAGATACAACATCTGCTAAAGCTTTTCTTGGGGGCTTTGATTATTAAGGGAAGCATGCTCGAAATATAAAACCAATAGTGCCCATAGGATTTGTTTTTCGAAGACATTTCTATAAATGGTATAAAAAAACTTCAACACTGTTGTTGATATCATAAAATTAAATACATCTGAATTAAAGTTAATATATGCATGCATGAATTAAAGTTAATATATGCATATATGCATCCTTTGGGGAGAGGGGGCGGTATAAAAGTCTAAATAAAAGTAAAGTAATACACATTCCTACATACATACATACATACCAGTGGTGGGATTAATTTTTTTTTACTATTGGTTCTGTGGGCATGGCTTGGTGGGTGTGGCGTGGCTTGGTGGGCATGGCAGGGGAAGGATACTGCAAAATCCCTGCGACCAATCCGCTCGCACAGAGAGGGCCTCCTCCAGGTGCCGTCCACCAGACAGTGTCGAGGGGCGGCGCCTAGGAGTAGAGCCTTCTCTGTGGCGGGCCCAGCCCTGTGGAATGACCTCCCCCCGGATATTAGGAATACCTCTGACCTCCGCTCCTTTCGTGTAAAGCTCAAGACCCACCTTTTTCAAGTTGCTGGCCTGGCTCAACTTTGATCCAACTATATCGCTCCTGACGGGTTTTTTATTTGGGGTATTTTAATTGCATTCAATTTATTTAGGGGTTTTTAAACATTGTGTTTTTACTTGTTTTTATCTATCAGTTCACCTCCTCCTTGTATATGTCGTATATATGTCTTGGTATATGTTTTGTTATATGTATGTCGATATATTTATTTCCTATGTTTTGTTGTACGCCGCCCCGAGTCCTTCGGGAGAGGGTGCGGCTAAGAAATAAATATTTATTATTATTATTATTAAAATCCCCATTTCCTCCACATCAGCTTAGACTCGGGAGGCAGAGAATAGATGGGGGTGGGGCCAGTCAGAGGTGGTATTTATCGTTCTCCGAACTACTCAAAATTTCTGCTTGTGGTTCTCTAGAACTAGTCAGAACCTGCTGAATACCATCTCTGATACATACATACGTACGTACGTACGTACGTACGTACGTACGTACGTACGTACGTACATGCATGCATGCATGCATACATACATACATACATGCATACATTTGAACAAGACATAGTATTTAGCACCCAGCTGCTTTGGGTGAGGGAGCTGTAAAATTCTCTGGATTTGGCCTGAAACCAGAGCTACTGGCTTAGTATACTTGAAAAATCCTTCTTCTGTCCCACCATTCAAGTTGTTTCCGTAAGACATTTGAGACCCTGATTTCCCCCCCTTCCCTTCCCTTTGCTTTTTTTAAAAAACTCTCTGGAATGTAGATATTTTGGTTAATTTTCTCCAGCTGTCACAGAGTCTCATATGAAATTGACCTCATGGAATGACCACTTCCCAAGCCCTTGATTTAAGTATGTTTTTTTTAAGCTTTCATCACATCATTCCCATTTCTGTCTGCGACCATAAATTAATCTGTGTGTATGTGTTTGTATATTTATTCAATGAAGCTTACTTTTGATCACATTTGTGTGTGTGTGTGTGTGTGTGTGTGTGTGTGTGTGTGTGTGTTGTATTAAGAGAAGAGAACTTGGAGGTCTTCTAGTCCAACCCACTTCTCAGTCAGGAAATTTATGTCATTTCAGACAAATGGTTACCCAATTTCTGAAATAGTATATGAATCAATATTCATTCATCTGATTTAAATGTCTGTATCTAAATCTACATTTTATATATATATATATATATATATATATATATATATATATATATATATATATATATATATATATATATATATATATATATATATATATATATATATATGATATATATTTGACATATTAATATGATAGCTGTCTTCCAGCTGTGAGAGGTAGTCACAGGATTGGCCTAAGCATTCCTCAAAGCATCACAGGAAGCAATGGGTAGAAGCTCATTAAGAGAGATCCAGCCTGGGACTAAGTAAAAATTTCCTGACAGAACCAACAATTAACAATTAACCAATAGCTTGCCTCCTGGTGTTGTGAGTGCTTCATAACTGGAAGTTTTCAAGAAAAAAATTAGACATTCGTTTGTCTGGGATAGTATAGGAAATCCTGCCTTGAGTAGGGGTTGGACTAGTGTTATATTCCTTTCCTCCCTGACTTCCGATCGGGGATTCCCCTGTTGTCAGCCAGCAACAGCCATGCTGCGCCTTAGCCAATCAGGTGCGGTATGGCTGAAGGCGGGCTGACCGGCGTTCCTGATTGGATCCTTGGCCTGACAGCTCTTCGTATAAATAGCTGTCAGGCTAAGGAACAGAGATCCTCTCCTGTATTGCTTGTCGTTGGTTCTTGTTAATAAAATAGAGTTGGACGTTCCTCAGTGTGTCAAGCCTCGTCTTTCCCCACACTTCTTCACTGGCGACGAAGGTGGGATCCTCCTGAGGCGACGACCCTGACGGAACCCAACCTCTTCACACAGCCGCTTGAGTTTAGCTCCCCGAGCCGCACAACTTCAAGCCGCAATGTCTTCGCTTCCCCCGTTCGCTCCCTTCGGAACCGATGGAGAGGGATGGACGGGATTTTTGGAGCGCTTTGAGTGCTTCCTTCGAGCCAACGGGAAATGGGGTATCCCGATGGAGGAAAAGTGCAGCTTCTTCCTCAGTAGCTGCGGAACCCCGATGTTCAACGCCGCCCGGGCGTTGGCAGCCCCTGTGCCAGTCCACGACCTCGACTGGGACACGCTGATGGCCAAGCTGAAGGGACATTACGCCCCGACCCCATCGAAAATCACCAGGCGGTACGCTTTCCGTCAGTGCGTCCAGAAGCCGCACAAAGACGTCAGCCAGTTCCTCCAGTCCTTGCGGACCACAGCCATACCCTGCGAGTTCCCAGACTTGGAGGACAACCTGGTGGAACAATTCGTCAGCGGCATCAGGGACCGCCGGCTGAGGAGGCGTCTCCTGGCTCGGCCAGAAATCACCCTGACAGAGGCGGTCGCTGAGGCACGGGCAGTGGAGTTGTCAGAGCAATCCGTCGCTGAGATGGACCGCCACCCGTTTCCATCTTCCCCAGCGCAGACCTGCCTCATCGATCAGCTGGTGCCCATACCGAGCCCGGCTGAGGAAGAGGAAGAACTCGTGGCTCGCCTGGCAGAACTGCAGAGACGCCGCAATCCGCGACCTCCGCGCCAGACTTTGACAGCCTGCCTTGGCTGCAGGGGCAGCCACGACCGGTCAGCCTGCCCATTCCGGGCATCCATCTGCCGCCGGTGTTCGAAAAAAGGGCACCTGGCCCAAGTTTGCCGAGCTGTGCTACCACCACCACCATCCCAGGGAGCCACAGGCCAGCAGATGACAGCCGGACCGCAGCAGCAGCCCCGCCGCCAGCCGCGCTCGAAAGCCAGCTGTTACACCGTGGAGCCAGGCCCAGCAGCCGCCCCTGCTGAGGCGATCTACCAGGCCTCCGCAGGTGCGGACAGAATCAAGGCGTCAGTCCTCATTGAGGGCGCGCCTTGCGTAATGGAGGTGGACTCCGGCTCGTCCCGCTCCTTAATCGCCTGGGCAGACTTTCAGAAACTGTGCCCCGGCGTCCTTAAACGCCAGTTGTCTGCTAGCCCCGTGGCCCTAAGGGACTATCAGGGGTCACTTATCCCAACCCTGGGCTGCTATACAGTCAGGGTTGAATACGGGGGGTTTTCGGGTTGCCTGCCAATCCTAGTGGTTGAGAAGCCCCTCCCCGCATTACTGGGGCTAGATTGGTTCCCCGCCCTTGGTCTCTCCGTGCAGGGGGTGCACTCCATCTCAGACACGCCCCCTGACGTAGCTGCCGTCATCTCCGCCTACGCGGACGTCTTTGACGGCCAGCTGGGACTATACAAGGGCACCCCCATCTCTCTTAACTTAGATCCCCAGGTTGCTCCCATTAGGCTGAAGGCCCGCAGGGTGCCTTTTGCCTTAAGGGCCAAAGTTGATGAGGAGATTGACCGCTTGTTGGCGCAGGGCGTATTGGAGCCTGTTGACTACTCGCGTTGGGAGACCCCAATAGTGGTCCCTGTGAAGGCCGACGGTTCCATACGCCTCTGCGCCGATTTTAAATCCACCATCAATTTGGCCCTTCAGGCAAACCCCTATCCAGTCCCTGTCGTACAGCACCTGCTCCACTCCCTGGGGCAGGGCTGTATTTTCGCGAAACTGGATATGGCGCAGGCCTACCAGCAGCTCCCGGTGGATGACGAAGCGGCGGCTGCGCAGACTATCGTCACCCACCGAGGGGCTTTCCGTTGCTGCCGCCTCCAATTTGGCGTTTCCGTGGCCCCGGGGATCTTCCAGAGCCTCATGGAGCGTTTGCTCCATGGGCTCCCTGGCGTTGTACCCTATTTCGACGATGTCCTGATCGCTGCATCCAGCCGCTCAGGACTCCTCGAAGTACTGGGGAAGGTCCTCGACCGTTTTAGGGGCGCGGGTCTCAAATTAAAGCGCAGCAAATGTTCATTTGCTGTGCCTAAAGTGGATTTCCTCGGCTTCTCCATTGATGCCCACGGAATCCACCCCACCCCTGCAAAAGTCGCAGCCATCAAGAACGCCCCCACCCCCGCCTCTAAGGCGGAGCTGCAGTCGTTCTTGGGGCTTTTAAATTTCTACGCGCCATTTTTGCCGCACAAGGCGTCACTAGCCGAGCCGCTGCATCGGTTGCTCGACCGATCGGCAGCCTGGCGCTGGGGCAGCCGCGAAGCGCATGCGTTCGCGGCTGTCAAAGACATGCTGACGTCAGAGGCAGTCCTAGTCCAATATAGTGACAGGATGCCCCTGACTCTTGCGTGTGACGCCTCCCCCGTGGGTTTGGGGGCTGTCCTGAGCCACGTACTCCCCAACGGCTCGGAAGCCCCCATAGCTTTTTATTCCCAGACACTCTCTCCAGCGGAGAGAAACTACAGCCAGATCGACAAGGAGGCTCTGGCTGCCGTGTCCGGGGTTAAAAAGTTCCACGAATACCACTACGGACGGCATTTCACACTCTTCACTGACCACAAGCCGCTCCTTGGGCTTCTGGCCGGTGACCGTCCGACCCCTCCCATTCTGTCACCCCGGATGACACGTTGGGTGGAGTTCCTAGCGGCATACTCGTATGCCCTGGTCTACCGCCCTGGCAAGCAGCTGGGGCACGCTGATGCCCTCAGCCGCTGCCCCTTGCCCGTCTCCAACCCTCAGACAGTGCCTTGCCTGTCTGTTTTGGCCATTGCAGACCTCGCCTTGCCGCTCTCTGCGGGCGATGTGGCGGCAGCGTCTCTGGCCGACCCCACCCTCTCCCAGGTGATGACCTGGGTTCTGCGGGGGTGGCCTGGGGGGCCGGTGTCCGACGGCCACCGCCCCTACAAGGCCAGGCAGTTAGAGCTGTCCCTTCACAGTGGGTGCCTCCTGTGGGGGGACAGGGTGATCATTCCACCCACTCTGCGTGACCAGGTGCTGTCTCGCCTCCATGAGGGCCACCCTGGCATAGCGCGCATGAAGGCATTGGCGCGCAGCTATGTCTGGTGGCCCCGTCTGGACGACGAGATAGCTACCTGGGTTGCCAGGTGCTCGACCTGCCAGGTCTCCCGTCCAGCGCCTCCGGCGGCCCCGCCGCAGGAGTGGGAGATTCCCCGCGGCCCGTGGTCACGCCTCCACCTGGATTTCGCTGGGCCTTTCCGAGGCCAGGTTTTCCTGGTTGTGGTGGACGCTTACTCGCGCTGGGTGGAGCTCATCCTCATGACCTCCACCACAGCCGAGGCCACTGTCCGAGCACTAACGCGCCTGTTTGCCACCCACGGCTTGCCGGACGTCGTTGTGTCGGACAATGGTCCTCAGTTTGCGTCCACCGTGTTCCAGGGTTTCCTGGCCACCCAAGGCATCCGGCATGCCCTCGTCGCTCCCTATCATCCGGCCAGCAATGGCCGGGCGGAACGCGCTGTCCGCTCGGCCAAAGACGCCCTTGGACGAATGGACAAGGGCGACTGGCCCACGAGGGTGGCTGCTTACCTCCTGGTTCAGCATTCCACCCCGTGTCCACTGTCCGGAAAAACCCCCGCTGAGCTGCTGATGGGCCGGCGCCTGCGGACCACCTTGGATAGGTTGCACCCAACCTATTCTGAGGCTCAGCCGAGCAACCAGGGGCCCCCTTCCCGCTCCTTCCGCGAGGGGGATCCAGTTTGGGCGAGGGCTTTCTCCGGGGTTCTTAAGTGGGTGCCTGCCACCGTCACTACTGTAACCGGCCCCTGCTCTTACAGGGTCCGGACCGCCGACAGTGCAGACTGGCGCCGCCACGTGGATCAATTAAGGCATCGCGAACCTTCGGATCCACACAACAACCCCGCAAGGTCGGCCTCGACCAGTCCACCAGAGGCCCTGGGGTTGGCGCCGCACCCGATTTCCCCGCTGTTGCCCAGGCCGCAAGAAGTTCCGGAAGAGACTGTTCCAGGCGCCTACCGCCTTCCACAGCCGGCCATCGTCCCAGCCCCCGTTGGGCTACCAGTTCCTCCATTGCAACCAATATTGGCCTTCCCTCAATCAGGCCAGCCTGTCCCTCGCAACAATTCGAACTTCCCTGACTCAAACCCGCCAGCGGCCGCGCCACCCCGGCCCTGCCTACCTGTCCTTGAGTCTCCGCCTCCGGCTGGGGTAGGCCTTCAAGATGGCGCCCGGAGCTCCACTCCCTCCAGGGAGGAGCTCCCACGGACACCACCTCCTCCTCCGACGATCTGCCCAGTTCTGAGGCGGTCTGGGCATGTCCGACGCCGCCCAGCCTATCTTAGCGACTACGCATGCTCCACTGTTACGCATGCGTCCTCGCTAGGGTGGAAGGAGTGTTATATTCCTTTCCTCCCTGACTTCCGATCGGGGATTCCCCTGTTGTCAGCCAGCAACAGCCATGCTGCGCCTTAGCCAATCAGGCGCGGCATGGCTGAAGGCGGGCTGACCGGCGTTCCTGATTGGATCCTTGGCCTGACAGCTCTTCGTATAAATAGCTGTCAGGCTAAGGAACAGAGATCCTCTCCTGTATTGCTTGTCGTTGGTTCTTGTTAATAAAATAGAGTTGGACGTTCCTCAGTGTGTCAAGCCTCGTCTTTCCCCACACTTCTTCAACTAGAAGTCTAGATGGACTAGAAGTCCATCCTCCAAGGTCCCTTCTATGATTCTAAATGATGCCTTCTTAATGTTCTATAAAACCCTGATCCCTGCAGATGTTGCCACCAGGAAATGACCATTGAAAATACTTCGGATTTTGCCAGCATTAATCAGCCTCAACAACTCCCTTTTTTCCTGACTCCTCCCCAGATTTTCTACAGTCACTTTGCCAAGTTTCCGGATTGCAGCTGCTAAAAATCAGCAGCAGATTTCCACCATTTAGAGGCAAAAAACATGAAACTGTTGCATTGTCTTAAAATAAACTTAACACAGATAAAAACAAGCAAAAACAAAAAGAAAAAACTCTCAATTTTTTCCAGCTTGAAAATTCATAGCAAGAAACTAAACCCCAAACTATGAAAGGTCTTGGCCTAATCTGGATGTACTATACTTAAATTCTCTAGGATGATATTTATTAAATAGGGATGATGAAAGCATCAGCACTTGGCATAGTCAGATAGTTTCTGATCTAGTATTAAAATTTGTCCTGATCCTTGACTCAGTTTTTTTGATGAATGGAGAATTATGCCGACTCCATTAAATGATAAGTGATGCCTGTATTATCACCCACTAGGGGGAACCATTTAAAGCAGGACTCTGGACATTCTAGGAAATTTAATGGTGGTGTCATTACTCATTAGAGTCCTGCCAGTCTTAAAACAAGGAAGTTTCCCTTTTCTGAATGGCTGCCCCTGAAGACAGCTGGAAAGGAAATAAGGCAATTAATTTATATCTACATTTGTAAGAGCCAAATGAAACCTATTTTTATAAAAAGGAAGATCCTTGGATTTTCTCTTAGTGATATCCTACCATGTTATTTTGGACAATAGAACGTGTTTTGTCCTCCTTTTCATTGTAAAAAAGTTGGTCATCTTATGTTATAGATACATAAAACTCCAAAGAGTTGGTGTTCAGCATTTTCCTTGAGGACTTATATATGTTAGGCATGGTTACATTGAAATATGTTTGGATTTCAAAGCACCAAATGTAATATACGAGCACACCTTGTCATAATTGGCCTCTAGCATCTGTGATATTTATTCAGAATAATACTTATTAATTCTAGATGTAATGAAAAAAATAAAAAGTAATTCTTTTGGAATGAGTGCTCTCCAAACATTATCATTAGGAATTCTTTTGCTTTACCTTTTAAGGAAAGTTGCAGCTTCCAACATGTCAGGTTTCTAAATCACCTGATAGTTTGAAAGGAGGTATTTGAGTAATTTCTCAAAGCTACAAGGTGCGGACTATACTGGCGCTATTATTTTAGAGCCTGAGCTCTTTAAAAAAAAAAACAGCTGGCATGTAAATTAAAAACATTTCCTTTTCTATTTAATTGGGTTCCATTCTGCTGCAGTTTAATAGTGACAATTCTTGTGAAAAATGACAAGTTTTGGGAATTTCTATCCAGCTTGCTCATGAGATCGCCAAATTTATCAATAGCAACATTCCCAAGGTGGTCAGACTCAGGCATGGATATGCATAATTAGACCTGGGCACCCCAAAAAAGAAAATAAGGCTGGATGCATTTATCTGTAGAATCAGCCTAGTCTTGTTCTGTTGGTTAATGCTGATGGAAGATCATTTGTCAGGGAAGGGGAAACAAATTGGTTGGTAGATATGAGCAAACATATTGCAATAGCAAGGTTTCAGTGGGTAGCGCCCATTGAATTAACACTACTTACTCAAAATATGCAGGTAAGATGCAATACCAGAAATAGTGAATACAAATCGACTGCTTTAGGTCATAAACGCGGGTGGTGGGGTGATGTGTAAACTAATAGTAGTTACTATGATCTTAGTTACTATGGTATGCAATCATAACTTAAAGCTCTGTGTGATGTATAAATCTATCCAATTATGTCTTGATCGAACATAATTAAGCAAACATAAGACTATGTTATAAATCAAACGGTCTGAAAATTATGTCACAAACTGATACATAGGAATGGATTCCTCGTTTGTTTTTTAAAAATTCTACATACAAAATGGAAGAGAAACATGGATATAGGAACTTACGTGGGAGGGGAGTCAGAAAAGGTTAATTTGGTGATCCAACTCTGCATTCAAAATCTTGCCCTTTTTTATCTGTCATCTGTGCAGCACCAGTAAAAATGGAATGGGGCTTCAGTTGCAGAGCTATGGCTGCCATCTTGGTTTTTGTTTACCGCTCCTATGGAAATCCACAAAAAATAATTAGACCTACTTTAATAGTCTAGAAAGTTAGCACCCACCTCTATCCTAGAAAAATGAAATGTTTTGAGGAATGTTTTTAAAAGGCAGGATAAAATATTTCCCCTAAAAGAGAAATAAAAAAAATATTAAGGGAGACAGAAATTCAGGGCCCCAGCTCCCTTCCCCTGCAGGTATTCTGTGTCCATTAAGAAAAATTGGGCCAGCCTATCTACAAAACAAAAGACTTTCAGCTCAAGGGATTAAGACATGACCCTTCAGGACATAATAGGATTAATTCACTACCATCTAGCAGCAGAGCTCACCACATTGCACAATCTCCTAAGGACATTGCATTACCCTCCAAACTTAGACCAAACGTAGTTCAGATAACCTATAGACCTAGTTATAACCCCTACAACAGCCAATAGAATACATACTCTTGCACAGGAACAGGAAGCTCAAATGCAAAGCCCAAGAGAAAGTATAAAAACCTCTCACTGTCAACTCCATGTGGTCAGCTGCTCAGAACCACAAACCATCATGTAGTTCTGTTTCATCAATAAACCATCTTTCCAATCAGTCTCCATGTTTCCAGCGTCTTTCTCCCAGCTTGGAACTGAACCAGATGGCTATTTCTTCCAACAATAGATAATCCTGATGAGGACTCGAGGGATAGTTCACAATCAAATAAAGAAGCCATAGTCAGATTTGCTCCTCCCGCTCCTTTGGTTTTGCAATTCCCCTTGTATTTAAAAAAAAATAAAAAAGTCACATGGCTGTAAATATCACTTGCTTTCCATTAAATGATCACTTTTGGAAATACAATAAAGGCCATACATGTATAATTCTAAAGAGAGATACATTAATGAACCATTGAAAAGTGCTCTGTAAATTTGAGCACAAGAAAAAAAATGGTGTTATTTGCTTGAAGGACTCTCAGATAACAAGCAGGATTATGGCATTAAATTGAGCAGAAGTGTTTCTTAAAAAAATTAGGAATGCTTATTTTCTAATGGATTTAGGTGTACATATTTCCTGTTTCCTGGTTTGAGAGCTCTATAGTAAAAAAATATCCATTTCCCCTTCCCAAGAATCATTAACGTGTATTTAGTTCTAATTCAATATTAGACTGAGTTATAATATTATATTTCACATATTAAACAGTTTACAATTATTAAATAAACTTACTCTAGTGAATCAAAATGGTGTTCTGTCTGATGGATCACTGTGGGTCACTGTGGAAAGAGAATGCTGGAATAAGATAACCCTGCGGGGAGAGGGGGCGGTTTATAAATTTAATAAACTCAAACTCAAACTCTATCTTTTTGTACGTTTACTTATATGTTACTTTATCTACTGAAATGGGTAGTTCTGCAAATAGAAGGTTTCCATTAGAAGGTATTTGGTATTAAACCATAATTTCTAAATGTCTAAATTCAACGCGTTAAGATTCCAATTTTTGGAATTTCCAAGGTAGCATGCTTAGGTCTTTGCTTTGCACGCTGGCTGAGGAAATTGAGGCACTGAAATTCACCCATTTTAAAATTGCAGGGGTTTGAAAAACACTAGGTTAGATCATCTGTAAATAGGATACCTCCCGAACAATAGGGACACATAAACATCATATGCATCAGGAAACTCCTATGAGAGTGATAATATCTAGATACTTGAGAGAAGGAACTGAGAATAAAAGAATAGCAGGTAGCCATTTCTCACTTATTGAAAGCAATTTCCACATCTAAAACTGAGCTAAAATGTAGCAGTGCTCTACCAGGAAAACAGGCCCTATCCCCACTAAACAAAACCAATTGAAGCACCCATGATTTTGAGGGTAACACCTGTTAAAGAAGATTGGAAGCTCTTGGAATTGTCCATTTTTCCCAAGCACCAGATTCACGCTCTTCCTTTTTGAGGATCTGCTGTTGTCTATTTTTTTCATTTCCTTTGATGAGGGAATATCCATGCTGTTTTCCCCAATCTAAAAAAGAGGTCTGATATGAAGGTTTATTGTTAGATAAATCTGGGCATTTGTATCCCTTAATCCCATTATCATGGTTAATAAGAAAGATATATTTTCCCTCAAACATATGAAATAATAATATGTAATTAGTAAAATGTGGCTACTTCTTTACTTTGCATGAAGTAATTATTGTGGATGAATCTGCAAGATATATCACCGCGTGTTTAAACTCTGGTATTGTATGAACATAATTTGCTACGTAAGAGGAACATTTTCCTTCCAGCCAGCTGTTCACCATCTCTGTGAAGCTAGGAGCTTTGTTTCATCTATAAAATATTATTTGGTTTATTGTAGTAGTAGAAGAAGAAGAGAACAAAAAGGAACTGTAGTGGGCTAGGTCTTTTTCCATGTATATAAAATCCTTTCAGCTCAGTTTTAGGTGACAAACTGCACAGCTGAACAGCCCTCCATTTACCAGCTTGCATATATGAAAGATGTGTAATGTTAACTGAACTTCCCCCTCCTCATCCAATCCCTAAAGGAGGACCACCCTGTCTGCAGAATCTCCAAGGCAAATCATGGAGCGGTTTGATCAGAAACTGCCTTTGTTGGCAGAAATACACGATGTTGCATTAACCAAAACAGCCAGAAAAATTAAAATGAACCCCCCCTTTTTTTTATGGTGGCTGCTTTTTATTTAAATTTTCATTTTATTTGTGTAAACGGATCTCATTTGGTCTTTACATACCAACATCACAGAGCTATCTGTAAGCCTTGTTTACATTTAGCAGTGGAAATTGTTTCAAGCTTTTTGCCGAGCCTTTAGAAACAATGTACACTGAGCAGAAAACGTGTTGAGTTCTCCCACTGCATCCCCCCCCCTTCTAAATATTATTAGACTATTCAAATATAACTATTCATGAGACAGAATGGACCATATCTTTGATGGAAGTTTTAATCCTAATAAGTCCTTCCTTGGAAACCCCACAGCCATGGTTTAAGAAGTTAAAACAAGGTTCAGTGGGAGTTGCTTTACTAAAATGGAACATTGCATCACACATTATAGTTTTTTTTTTAATTTACAAGATTATCAACATTCAAAAGCATGTAACAGCAGACATGCAGAAATACTGTCCACACTATTGTTGATAAAAGGGGAAACATTTGACTAGAAATGATGTAAGTTTTACCTGTGACATAATATCAACATAATATGGGTCATTTACTGACAGCTACTTCCTTCCCAAAAAGAATGTCCATAAAAAAAGTGAAATGGCATGGCACAACTCTCGATAACATACAATCTTTTCCTGTTAGATCTTTGGTCTGTGATAGTCCAATCTAGATCAGCGGTATCCTTTCTCACCTATGTGACGCTCTCTTTCCCCAACCTCTTTTGTTTCCCAAAGGCCATTTCAATGCAGATGACAGACCAATTGGCATATTATTCAGCAGATCCATAATTATGTCTCAATTTTATTTTTGCAGTAAAGAATTTCTCATACATGTGCATGTGGGAGGATGGGAGAGGTTGATCTGAGTATACGTAGGTGGGAAAGAATAACATCCAATCCCTGGGAATTTTGGTTGGAAAAGTTGAGGTAGGAAGCAAGGAAAAGAATCTTCCCTAAGATTTAGAGCACTACTTTAATTGGAGGCCACAAGTCAAATGGACACAAGGTTAATTTATTTCTAATTCTAATTTTTAAATATAAGTTTTTATAAAGTAATGTATAGTATAGAAATGTTCCAGTCTTTTCTCTGTAGGTGATAAGTAGGTAAATGAACTCTTGATGACTATTCCTGAATAGAAATCCTTTACTTGTGTTTGTGCATTGTTACTGCTAATCATTGCTTAGTATATACTGCAGTAAACATATATAGCTCTCACATGAGACATTACCTTTTCCAAACAGATCACTTGTCTAATGGATCATGTAGTTGTATTTGTATTGAATCTATAACAACCATAGCAGATTTTGAAAATCTGAACCACCCTTAGCTTTAATGATACCCATGATCAACAGTCAGTGGCCCAGAGCTTGGTTGCTCCAGATCGGGCATACCAGTAGTAGCGGCGCTGGGTGCATGTGCAAAAGTATCATGCACGGAAGCGCACCTGAACCGGTAGCAGAAAAATTGGCAACCCACCTCTGCAGTGGCCACATTATAGACTCAAATAAGTTAAGCCCTCCTAAATACTGGTTAGACCTAGGAAATCTGTTGTGAGACTGTGACAATGGACTTGAATAGATGTGTCTCACATCACAATAAACATGAACAAGAGAAGGGGAGAAGCTATGCTACTTTAGGAGAAGGAGAAAAAAGGAATCCAGTTGTTTCATAAAAATATTTTTTGTCTGAAAGGATGTGAAGGTACCAGATATTCCTTAGATGTGTGGATCATCATCTTCATCTTCCTCCCTTCCCTTCACCTCCCCGTGCCTCTCATCTCTCCAATCCTGTGAACGCTGCCTTTGCCTGACATTCCTGACATTGAACCCTCTCTGGCTTTTTTGAACCATGAACCTTATGAATCAGAGAGAACCCACCCTAGGCTTTGGCATGTCTGAAAGGACTGACAGTTCCTCTTCAGTATTAATTAAACAAGTAAAAACTGGTTGCCTTGGTTAGGAGGTATGTGTGGAAAATACAAATATATATTGCTGGGTGTGTATGCCTAAGGAATGTAGGCTACCTGTAGTTGGACTTTCTTCCTTCAGAAATATAACACAGATAGTTATATCTATAGTTACGGTGAATTCTATCATTTTCCTTAGTTCAGGCTTCCTTTCGGGTCTTGGTTAGATTTTGCATTTGTTTTTGATCATACTGAATCCACAAATTTCTATGATCCACATACAAATAATCAGGAAGTAATGTTGTTGTCTATAAAAATCCAGGTTTGCATATTAGAGATCGTCAACTAATGAAGTACAAAAAAGGTGTTGTGGCCCACCAGCAACCAACGCAGCTGGCAGCATATCCGGACAGTGAGGAAGTTGGGGAGGAACATGGGCCAGTCCTGGAGTCTGGGGAAGGCTCTGATGAGGGCTCTGTGTCAGAGACAGAGAGGGGGACAGAGCCGTATGCCAGTTATCAGCTGACTTCAGAGTCTGACATCAGTGAGGCAGATGAACAACTGGAGCCTGTTTCCAGTGTGTGCATGCACAGCATTGCCAGATGAAGGGAACAGCTAAAGAACAGGGATTGACTTGGGAGTAAGGCCACAGGAGGACAATGAATGGCCCCGCTCAGAGGAAATAAAAGAGGAGTGAGAGGGGAGGGGAGTTTGCAGGAGACAATTAGTTTGCTTAATTGGTTTGTGACGCTCCGAGACTCCTTGCCAAATTTTGCAGAAATCAGCTTGTCAGCTCTCCAAGCCAGATAAGGTCTGTGACTGTAAATCCTCCCTTGAAAGACTTTGCTGGCTATGAATGAGCATAATTCACAGTAAATTAATAAAAGTGTTTTTTCTCGGGACAAGGAGTTTGCTTCATGCTCTTGGGAAGCCTACGTCAGAACAAAAGTTAGTGCTACAACTTTGGAGAATTGTTTCCATGCTTTGCTATCTGGACTTCAACATTTAACATAACATTTTGCCGCACCTTCATTTAGTATTGCCCCAAAACTGAAAAATAGTCTATATCATGCTTTAAAAAAAGAAGAAGAAAGAAATGAGGTCCCGAGGACTTTAGCTTCATGCTTGGAATAGATACACTGAAATATTGAAAAATAGATTATTGCACGTAGCATAAGGAAGGTAAAAGGTAAGGCCTGCTTTACTAAACATTTTTAATTCTTTGAGAATGACAGCTAGCATATGGATAGGAGTGACTGGAATGGCATTGGTACCATAAATGGAATTAGGCATGTGTGTATTATATAAATTGTTTTTGGAAATAGTGCTAATTCTATTTATATTACTAAAATCTCTGTTTTACACATTTAAACAGATGTTTAAATTTGGATGTATGCTAACCATAATCACCCTGCATTGTACGTTTTGTGGCTTTCAAAACTCATAAAACATTATGGCATTAGTTAAACCCTGTGTGAATGCTGTGTCTGAATAATGATGGAGGGAGCTGAAAGTGGAAGCATACCTCCTTGGTAAGTATGAGGAGTGGTTCAATGGCTTTAAATCTCAGAATGGCCATTCATAGTAGAAAAGGTACTGGTTGCATCAATTGGATTGGAGCTCAGCTCCACCACGAATGCTTAATAACGGAGAAAAGTTGGTGGAGAAAGGATGGGAAAAGAAAAAGCTAATGGAACATGGAAAAAGACACCCTCCAGCCTAAACACCGTAGAAAGCGAAAGAAGACTTAATTAGGAAACTGGAAGGCAAAGAACAAGAACTCATCCTAAGTGAATTGGAGTGTGATGAGCGTAAAGAAAACTCTTTTTACAACATGTTCTTTGACTCCCACTGAGTGCTTGTTTCTTAGACTTCCTTGCCTAATAATGTTAGCATTTAAATGGACCAAGGAAGCTTTGATGTTAACACCTCATTGAGGTATAGAGTTCATACGTTGGCTACTCCTATTCTTTGGCTGGAAACAGTTTTCTGCATGGCTAGCTTAACAGGACAACAGAACCTGAATTTGTATAGGGATTGGAAAGGCTATCCCACAAAGAAAAGGGCTACAAACTTCATTTATTTTTACAGAAACCTGCCCTTAATAGAACAGAGCAAATGTCTAAGAAGAGCTTCAGACTAAACAATTAGCAGCTCCTGTTAGAGGCAAAACTCCATTCACAGAAGCAAGGGTTTTCAGAGCCTTGACAAAATCTTGTCAACAATTGTTGCAGTTAGAACATGCTAGTGAAAATTGGAGGAAAATATTCCATCCATTTGGGTTCACTATATAAATTGCAGTTAATGATCCTATGTGCCACAACTATAACTCTACTTAGGCTAAAGGTAAGAAAATCAGATGTCTGGAAAATGTTTGATGAGAAAGTAAGAAGAAAAAGAGAATGTGTGAGTTTGACTATGAACAGAGAGATAATTACACAGAATAGAATCCCATTGATTGGCCCATATAAAAAAGCAGGTATACGTAACGCTATCTTAAATCCCAAATCCCAGCAGGATAGGTTAATCTAGGATGATTTATGGTATGTTTCTCACTGGCAAATTTGAATATGCATAGATTGAAAATATGTCCTGTAAAAAGTTTTACTTTTAATGAGTAATTCAAGAGCTTAACATGTTGGATGGCCATGAAAGTAGAAATGTGAAAAGATTTTGAATCGGAGTAACCTTTTATATGTGAAGCTCAATACATTAACACACACATAAATATACATACACATACATATTTATTAGAATTTTACACTGCCATAATTTTATGATTTTCAGCCATTTATCAACATGACAGAAAATATAATCTGAACTATAAAGGAACATTTGTCATTAAAACAATGTACTAATTCCTATGGTACTATCCTAATTATTATTTTAAAAAATTCTTCAGAAATGCTCCATTTTGAATAGTTTCTAGAAGAGTAACAGAGTCAGTGTAAGCTTGGTCTTGCAAGGAGACTCTACTGCAAGACAGCAACTACAGTGGAGAAGCATCTCCTACTAGCCTCCAATTTCAACTACTACTCAATTTCATGATTACTGGGGAATGACCAACCAAATTTATCCAAGTTGTTTGTACTGGATGGATCATATTGGAATCTAGTGAAGTTGGACAGCTAATAAATTAAATACAGACAGACAGACAGACATATTGGTTAAAGGAAGTGATTCAGTGTACATTTAAAACTGTGTACATTTAATAGACGATTGGTAATATTATGCATAACCCTAGGTAGTGATGTATATTATAAAGATATCTTGTTGTTGATAAATAGTTTAATAAAGAAGTAATGAAAGATTGGTATATTTATGAAGTGAGCATTTAGAATACTTTAAAATTGAAGGAACAATATTTTTGTTTGAATGTATGATGTACAAGGACAACAATGAACATAAGCATACTTGATGGATGATTAGTGGGATTATGCATAATTGAAAGTAGTGGTGTATAAACATAAATGTTGGCGAATTATTTTATATTGTAAAAATAATCAGAATGAGATAAGTGATTACATAAAGGTATATTGTTGTTAAATAGATAATTAAGAATGCAAGGGAATTAGGTTTGCTGAAAGGAAAGAAATATTAACTGTAATTGAATATATGATGTAAAATGAAAGTGAGTTACCTAGTCATGTTAAATGGAAAATTTGTGACTGTATATGTAACTGAAAATATGGATACACAAAAGCTTGTAACCAAACAACATGCTGTATGTAATGGATGAGAATTTTTTATGTTGTTTTTTATGTTTAAAAAAATAAAAACAATTATATATAAAAAATAATAAATTGCAGATTTAATATCAGAAGTGTGGCTTTCTTGACCAATTTTAACCATTTTAAATATTTATGTATATGCTTCAGAGGTGGTATTCAGCAGGTTCTGACCAGTTCTGGAGAACGGGTAGCAGAAATTTTGAGTAGTTCAGAGAACCGGTAAATACCACCTCTGACTGCCCTCTCTCCCGCATCTATCCTCTGCCTCCCGAGTCCCAGCTGATCGAGAAGAAATAGGGATTTTGCAGTAACCTTCCTCTCTAGTGCGGTGGGAATGGAAATTTTACAGTATCATTCCCCTGCCATGCCCACCAATCCACACCCACCAAGTCATGCCACACCATGCCCACAGAACCGATAGTAAAAAAAATTGAATCCCACCACTGACATGTACAGAATTTTTAAATAGCACATTGGTTCCATTCAAATACAAAGAGAATATTTATTGCTTGCTATCGGCTGCCATAGGAACTGGGTGGGGGGTGCATAGTATTGGGGAAGGGAAGTATATTGTACTGGAAGAGTCTTGTTCTCACCATCTTCTGCACATGCTGGTGACTGATGTTTGGATTTGGTCAAGGCCAACCATTTTGCATCCCAACTTGATGAGGCTGTTTGAAGATGCACCCCACATGACACCTTAGGGAGTTGCACATTGGACAATGGTTTGGGGAATTGGGGGGAGGGTGCTGGGTAAACGTTTGATATGTATATGTTCCCACCTTTCTGGCTCAGATCTTGCTTTCCTTTTGCTGTTTTCACTTCATATCTAGTAAAAGTACTTTATCGCTATTAAAATGGAGTTGAGGTTTTCCTTTCTTGGATATTGAAGGAGGCATGCTTGACAGATAGTTCTAGTTTCAGAGAAAGAATATGTTTCAGTTAATGAAAGTATATTCTTTCTTTATAGTTGTAAAGCTGCTTCCTTTGTTCCATGTTCACACATATCTACTTGCCACACATCTAGATATGAAGTTTGTATATTTCAATCAAAAATGCATTTAGCATCTTATCTGGTCGTAAGCAAGTCTCGTTGACCTGGCAGGCAAAGAACTAGTTTTGTTGGCTCAGGAGGAATAATACAACATATCAGAATCCAGAGATTCAAGAGATGGGATCTCAACTGCAACTCTTATTATGGTAAGAGAAAACAGTGAGGAAAATTCAAGTTCCTGCTTGAGGATACCTAAGAGTCTTATTTTCTCATACCTGTTGATCAAATCTTGTAAAATTTGTTGCAGCTAATCAAAAGCAATGTCAGTACTGACTTGGTGGATTTCTCCAGATGAAAGAGAATTAAGCAAGTGGAGGTAGGTATCTATATCATATTACTGAGAAGAAATTGGATCTTCTTAGACATTCCCTGACAATTATGGAGGACCACTAAATACATTTTACTTCATTTTTTCCAGGGTTTTCCAGGGTTCCCAGCAACCATTTTTTGAGATGCTTCCATATTGTTGGAATGTTATGGCTCATTACAAGTGCCAATGACATTTTCTTTGCCTGTACTAAGGATGAACAAATTATGGCAATTTAGAAACTGCAATTAAACTCCCAGAATTACTAACCTGTATCTAGGCAAGGGTAAAGCAGTTGAAAATTAGACTTCTATAACAATTAAAAAGAAAAAAAACTCCTATGTTTTGATGATGCATCTTCTTAGTTATTTAAAACTATTTCAATTTTTTCAATGTTTTTCTTCTTCCCTTGTTGAGTATGATATTGTGACTGATTCCATGTCTTATTACTTTTTATGTTCTATATTCTATATTAAAACAATCCTATAATTTCCCACTGTTAATTGCCTCAAAAGTTTTTCTCCCCCAATTGACTACATTTTTTGTCTAGCAGGAAGCGAGGAGGCAGAGGCATCTGGAGAGTTGGTTGAAGGAGGTAGACAAATGACAAAAGTAGCATTGTGTTATTGTGACACAAGCTTGTCCCTTTTATACATGCACCTTGATGTGGCACAAATGTATGAATAGGACGGAGCTTGTGTCACAACAATGCAACATTGCTTTCATCATTTCAATGGAAGCCTCTGATCTCTGTATGCCTCTGAGAGAAGAAAGGAGCCAGTCAACCAACTTGGTAGAACAAAGCAAAGGACCATTTTAGTATGGGAATTTCATAGTTTTCACTGAAGAAATTATGGTAATGGTTCATAGACAAAGGGGTATAAGGTAAATGTGCTATAAAGGTGTCAATAACATAAGTTGAATGAGAAAATGTGTAGGATATTCTCATAAAACTTCACATTATTAATACTTTAGCAGTACATTTGCCTTATCCTTTTTCCATTGATCTTATACCAATTTTTCCCCAAGCTGAGGTCCTTCATATATATGGACTATCATTCCCACACCTCTGGAGAGGATTGAGTTGGGAGACAACTGCTTTACATAAATAATGAAAACTGCCTTTTGTTCCATTAGATGAACTGCCTGTTGTTGCCAACTGTTGTGAAATATGTTAAGCAACTGCTACTGCTACCATTTTCTTTTTAGTTCTCTTCTCTATCCATGCTAACCACAAGAGAAGAATGCACTGTAATTACAAATAAATTTTACATACCTGATCTGATTAATACGAATGGCTTAAAAAATGAATATCCCCAAGGTCATTTAAACTGTAGCTTCCATTTATAAGGTCAAAATGGGAATGAACAACCGCTAAAATATCCTTCTCAAGTCCTGCTTTAGTTTCCTTCCCCTGAGCTTGGGCCTCACTTGTGAAACTTCATTTATTAGCAGCACAATTGCAGCCCCGTCCTTTTAGCTTCACTCACTTTTCATTATGCCACAAGGCCTTTCTAAATTCCTGGCCGTTCTAGTGGATGTAAAATGTTTTCTTGTTCCCTGGGATACAGAAAGAGAATTAAAGTTATTTCCCCTCAGCACCTTTGTGATCACCAGAAAAAAAAACCTGCTAATCTTGTCTTCAAACTAGCCTGATTTGTCTTAGCTCATTTCCTCTGGAAAGCATCTCCTTTGGATTGTATTCCACAAGAATTCACCTGCTGCCTAGGTAATATGAAATGCACCTTGCATTCTTCCCATGGCTCACCTTTTGGTATTATTTATACTTACCTATTTAAAATAGAAAAAAATATATAGATCTTATCCTAACCATTTCCTGTTTCTGTGGGCAACTATGGGGCAAATACTAAAAAAAAATCTCAAAGATACATTTTTATTCATTATAAGCAACAGCTAAAAATATTCTCGGGAGAGAAGATTTAACTTCTATTAACTTCTATTAACTTGCAATTATTTGGTTCCTTCCTTTCTGATTACTTTTCTTTTTTTAACTTGGACACAACTCCCTTCCCACTTGTATTATTTGGTGGCATCACAAATAGCAGAAGATATCATGGTTCCCATAACTGAGCAGAAGGCTTCCAAGTAGCAGGTCCGGTTCTGGGATGTGCTCCTTTTATGATGGAAAACCAAGGAAGCTTCTCCTAATGGACATTCCTCTTGGAAAAAAACTGCCAAGGTGCATAAGCCCTGTGCAACAATCAGATCCAATCAGTATATGACAGTATCATGATTGTTGCCAGAATGAGTTAGGTAATTCTTATTTATTTACTTTTTTATATATACTCTGTGTGTGTGTGTGTGTGTGTTTGTATGTGTGTGTGTGTATGTGTGTATGTATGTATGTATGTATGTATGTATGTATGTATGTATGTGTATGTATGTATGTATGTTGTGGCCCAGCAGGAGCCGTTGGAGACAGACTCCGACAGCGAGGGTCCCTATGAGTCGGCTCTGGAGGATGTGGAGGACCCTGGACAGGGTTCCGACTCCGAGCAGGGATCAGAGAGGCTGGTTGGCCACCAGGAGGCGCCTGAGGCATGAAGCAGTGGTGAAAGCCAAAGGGAGTGTGCTCCTGATGTCATGCCTTGGAGCAGTGGGGAGGAGACAAGGGACAGTGAGTCAGAGGTCAGCAGTGAGTTGTTGTTGGATGCTCGTCACCGAAGAGCTAATAGGCGTCAGGAACAGTTGCGCAGTTACAGGAGGTAATTGCACTTGGCTGATGGTAATTAGACTCCTCTCCAGACTATAAAAGGACTGCTTGTGCACACGCCCTTTTGCAGAAGTCAACGCATGAACTAATGTAGGAGTACAGTCTTGTGAGCATGGCAGGCTGGATTGCTGCTAATGCTTATCAGTGCCAGGTTGTTATTAAGGCTTATCTGTGTTGGTTTACTGCCAAGGACCTGCCTGTCTGTCAATAAATCTTGTAAAGTATCTTTGGCTCGGAGTGTTTTGGTGTGGACGAAGGGGGAGGGGTCAGAACATACATACACACACACACACACACACATCTGTCAGGACACTGCAAAAAGTTAAAATAAAGATACAATGAGGCATTAGCAAAATTGTGAGCACAAAACGCTAAAATCAGCTGCAAAAATTCAGGATAAAACTTTTTCAGAAGCCAAGAACCAAGGCTTATCCTATGCCTGAAAATAAATTAAAGTTAGGGTCCAATAAAAACTCTCTTTGCTAAAGGCTCTAATACAGGATGTCACACAGAAAGTTGCAAAGACTTCACAAGTCTATGAAGGCCAAAAGCCACATCATGAGCTATACATTTAACAGTAGCAATATCCATGTCCAATCAATGAGTAAGATCATGGTTCTGACTATAGTATCCTTGATATGTTGTGCATCCTGCCCAGTTACATCTACAAAATCTATGCTAGCTTGGTATCCGCAAGAGGGGGGAAAACATTATTTGCACTGATACCAGCTTGGATACAGGATCATATTTTTGATGCTGAGTATCTGAAATAATAGTTGTAGACTGCCTTCTAATCCAACCTCCCCCCTCCTTGTCATTTCTATCCCTTTATACTTCTTGGCAGCTAGACCTTGAAACTATTCATATCAGGAAAAATTATATAATACAAAAAACTATTTTCATTTTTTAGCACATGGAAACTGTGATCACCAAAGGTACTGTCAGAAAACAGGAAAAGAGGGGAAATAAAGACTTTTGAGGGGGAAATCATTCCAGGAGAATTGCCTGGGAATGGAATGTGCTTAACAATGGTATAAAAGATTATTGTAGATTGGTCTCTGATTTATCTTATAGTCTCTCACTTAGTTTACTGGGGGAGGTGTTTCCTAGATAAGTATTCAATATTATGTTTCCAAAAATAATTTATTTTAAAATATAGCAATAGCACACTTCCTAGTGCTTTACAGCCCTCTCTAAGTTTTTACAGAGTCAGAATATTGCTCCCCAATAATCTGGGTCCTTATTGTAACAAACCTCAGAAGGATGGAAGGCTGAGTAAGCGCTTAGTCGGTGAGGATCGAACTGCAGAATTCTGGCAGCCGCAATCAGCAGAAGTAGCCTGCAGTTCTGCATTCTAACCACCACAGCTCTTGATTTGATTGCTATGATTGGTTTGGATGGATAGGCAGCCTTAGCTTGTTTAATTTATATGTTAATAACTGAGAAATTTATGATTTCTTTTCCTCACCTTAGGTTCAGCATTTAGCTAAGGTCTGGGCGTATAAATGTTTTGGTTCTGAGATTTAAAAAAAAACCAACAACAAGCAAGGACTTTAGAAAGGCCATCTTTGAAAAGAGACTGTCAAGAAGAGAATGGTTACCACTGTCAAAAGTGTTTTTCCTCTGATGCTGTCTTTCATCTTCCACCTGTTGAAGGCCATTACTTTCAAACCAGTTTTTTATACCGTGTTTCCCCAAAAATAAGACAGGGACTTATTTTCTTTTGACCTCCGAAATAAGCACTCGGCCTTATTTTCAGGGAGGTCTTATTATTTTTGAGGTGCAGGAGGCAGTGAGCATGGTCACCTCATGGCTGCTGCTGTGTTGCAATATTTTTGGGAGGACTTATTTTGGGGGGAGGGATTATTTTAGTCCATGTGCTCAAAAGCCCGATTGAGTTTATTATCTGGGGAGGTCTTATTTTGGGGAAAACAGGGTATCAGCACAAACCTATGTGCTTTTGTGATACTTCCAACTTGGGTGAATTAATGATATTAGAAATAGTTTAGCAGAATACTTAATAGGACTGTGCACAATGTGCTTCTTTTTTTTTTTTCAGAAGAAGCACTTAGGAATTCATGCAGACCAGCACTTTAAAAATAGCAGTTGGGCTACTTAGAAAAACTATTTAAAAAGACATAGCTGCTTTCATTAACTTCAGAGAAATTCTGCATTCAGGTTCACTCAAGTTTTCAAGCAACTCATCTAAATAAGCTATAATCTAGCACAGTTTTAATATCTTTTTCCAAAGATTTTGGAGAGCACAGTAATGAATAGCTAGACAGGCTACTGTGACAAAGTTTATTGGATTTTTCAAATATGTTAGATTAGAATTTCTCTGGTCAATATATTCAGAGGTTAAGATGTTGAAATCAAAGAAAATATTTATATTGTGCCTACTCCAAACAAATGACATTGCCTCCTGCCCATCATGAATATTAATTTTGAGCATGATTTCCTTCTCTGAATTAATATATGAATAAATATTTTAATAAAATAATATATCTGAAATGCTTAGAATCAGTTTGAATGGGACATTAATTCCCATCTAATGTACATTAACAATGTTGTGTTATTGGTTTTATTTTCCCCTTAATTATTTTTTTTATTCAAAGGCATATATAGGTGAATAGAGACTGAGGATAAGATGCCAATCAATTTAATAAAAATTAAAAAAGTAAACTGCCTATTTTTTACATAAAAGCCAGGGAAAGGGTCAAGAAGACACATATCAGCTGAGCAGTGAAAAATATCTTACTGTTCTAGGCATTGAGACATTATAACATTTGAGGAAGAAGACAAACCAAATGTTCTTAGCAGTCTGAGAAATATATGTTTAATTTATTGTGCAGTACTGTATGTGAGGCTCAGAAAAATCAAAATAAAAACGTCTGACTTTCTATTTTAAAGCATTAATGCTCTTTTTAAAAAAAGATATCATGAATTCATGGGTCCATGAAACAATCTGTACCCAAATGCTAAAACAGATTATTGCTTTTGCAAATTTTCTTTTCCAAATCTACAAATGATTCCTTTTCCTTTTTTTTACTTATCCTTTATTTTGTAGGAAAAAAAGTTTAATAAAACTTCTGAACATTTTTTTCTAAGAAAATGATTAATTGCTTCTTTTGTCAAGGAGAATGACAGATTAAATCAAAAGTACAAAATAAATCTCGCTTAGCAGTTGCTGAATATTTTTCATCCTCTCAAAATCTGACAAAAAGGTATGGCTGCTGTTTTGAGAAAGATTTACATTTTGGGGGGGGGGGTTTATCCTATAATTGAAAAAAAAATGACTGGTGTTTTGCACCTACCCACCCCAGTTTGCCTCCTTAAATTCTGAAGTTTTCAGGCAATCCTGGCATTTTGCAAAGCCAATTCCCATATTTGTTTTAGGAGCAGTTTAAATAACCAAAGTAATCTCAGTTGAACTGTGTTTGTGATTTTTGTCTTCCACTATATGATATATTTTCCAGGATGCATATATAAGTGTGTGTGTGTGTTTTGTGTGTGTGTGTGTGTGTGTTTATACAGTATATACATCCTGAATGGCAGAGTCTATTCTGAACCTTTGAAATAAGAATTTTACATGCATATAGCCGTTCTTCACTGCTGAATTGAAGAGCTCACTTCCTTCCTTAAATCAGTAGAAAACTCTACAGACATAAATGTTGTGGTCTCCATTGTTTATCCCAACTCTTTTGTCTCTATCTCAAGCTAGCGCAGTCTTGTGGCGCTCTTCCAAAGTAACAGGTGATAAATACAAAGATTTTATACATCTTGAAGTTTCCGTCGGATGGTGTCAGGAAAAGAGATAAAATTATTACCAGGGATAAATTAAGCTAGTCTCCTACCTTAGGCTAGGAACAAATTCAATATGTCACAGGGACCCAAAGAGATTTTACATAGATTATAAGAAACAGATAGATAATGATAGCTGGCTAGCTAGCTAGCTAGCTAGCTAGCTAGGCAGGCAGGCAGGCAAAAAGAATGAGAAAAGAAGATAAAGAAAAATTTAAAAACAGAAATGTGTAAAATGGCTTCTGATACTCCTCTTGCCAGCTATACATACAATTTTATCATAACAAAGCCTAATGTCTAATGTCATCACAATCCCCTTCTTTCTATAATCTGTTCTTTCAAACCATTACAACCATACATCACTGCTTCATTTTCTTTCTCATGTCAAAAGTTCATAAGGGGTTTCCAATAATTCATGAATGTCAGTGATAACTTTCTCTAATCAAAGAAGTCAATTTGTCCATCACAGCAAGTTTTATCAATTTCATCAACCATTCACCCAGGGTGGGTAAAGCCAAATCTTTCCATCTTTGTATATAATAATCTTGCTGCAGTAATCTGATATTGAAATAATATTTTATGGCTATTTTCTAACTATTTATCCATCAATCTTAAAAAGAAACGTTCTGGCTCTAATTGAATGCTAATCTTTCAAACCCACTGCATTAATCTATGTATTTGAATCCATTTAAAAAAGCTTTTTTACATGTCCACCAAGCATGATATGGTTTGCATTTCATATGGTTTGCATTTCCAACATACTCTGAAACATCTTTATACATTCTAGATAATTTCTCTGGTGTCATCTACTGACAATACATCATTTTATAAAAATTATCTAAGATGATAATATTATTTAAATGCCAACCCTTTTAACCATGTAGTTTCCCATTGATCCATGTGTAGTTTATAACCAAAGTTCTTATCCCACTTTATCATATATTCTTTAACCTATTTTTCTTCTGTTTCACATTTTAGCAAAGGTTTATGCACTTTAGCAATTACATATTTATCATTGGTACACAACTGTACTTCAAATTCTGTCTTACTGTGTAGCATATCATGGTGGTGTAGTGATTAGAATGCAGTATTGCAAGTTAATTCTGCCAACTGCCAGCAGTTCAATCCTGACTGGCTCAAGTTTGACTCAGACTTCCATCCTTCCAAGGTCGGTAAAATGAGAACCAAGATTGTTGGAGGCAATATACTGACAGTGTAAACTGCTTACAGAATAATGTAAAGCACTATGAAGTAGGATACAAGTCTAAGTGCTGTTGCTATTGCTATACCGTAAGTCTTTTTATTCATTATGAATCTTTCTGATAACTGTATCTTCACTACACAATTAGAACATTGTGAAATGTTTTATTACTACATCTGGCAAAATTAAATGCTTGTCTCCTAGGCCTAAAACCCAATCTTCTAATCCTTAAAATAAGATATATTCCACCCCTAGAGTTGGTTTCAACAGGGAGAAATAAGCAAGAAATGAGAAGGAAGACCCCCTCTCTACAAACTGGTTTTCTGTTTTCACCCTGAGAAGAAGGCATTGGATAAAACAATTTCTTTGCCTTCATTTCAGTGCCCATCAACAGGATCCGTTACAATATCTATCTCCTTCACCTTAACGTTAATATGCGACATTATTAGTAACACTGTTTCACTGAGAAGAGATAGTGACTTAGTCAAAACCATCCATTAAATTCATTTCACCTGAAGTCAACACTGTGTCAAGCATGCCTCCTTCAATATCCAAGAAAGGAAAACTTCACCTCCATTTTAATAGAGATAAAGTACTTTTACTAGATATGAAGTGAAAACAGCTAAAGGAAAGCAAGATCTCAGCCAGAAAGGCGGGAACATACACATATCAAACGTTTACCCAATACCCTCCCCCAATTCCCCAACCCATTGTCCAATCTGCAATTCCCTAAGGTGTCATGTGGAGTACATCTTCAAACAGCCTCATCAAGTTGGTATGCGGAACGGTTGGCCTTGACCAAGTCCAAACATCAGTCACCAGCATGTGCAGAAGATGGTGAGAACAAGATTCCTCCAGTACAATATAATTCCCTTCCCTAACACTATGCACCCCACTCCCCCATTCCTATGGCAGCCGATAGCAAGCAAGCGTAGCAAGCAAAACAGAGGCTGACATCCAGCCCTCCTTCAGAAAGAGATATCACCCCTGCAGGAAAAGAGAGAGGGAAAACAATACAAAATAACAACATAGTATATACATCTATCATAAAATCAAGGCTTATCAGGATAGCTGGTGTAGAACTTCTGCAAAAGTCTGGGAGCCCTAACATGAGATTTGTCAACCCATTCAGCCTGGGAAGGGGGAAAAAAGTTTCCAGGAGATCAAATACTGAATGCGACCTCTATGTTTTCTGGAGTCCAAGATTTCTTTAACTTCAAAATGTTGCTCTCCCTCAATAAGAATAAGGACCGGAGGTGAAGGTTGAGGTGGATGAAAGGAAGAGGTGTGCTCCAGTTTTAACAGGTTTACATGAAACACAGGATAAATTCTGCTATGGTTCTTCGGCAACTCCAATTTTACTGATACAGGATTTATAATTTTCACAATGGGGAATGGACCTACATACTTTGGGCCCAACTTCTTCGATTTTTTTTGTGGTTTGCAGGAACTTAGTGGACAAAAACACCCTATCCCCAACTGTGTACTCTTTTGGCTTTGTCCTTTTCTTATGCACTTGTTTTTCGTGAGCTTCGTGAGCCACATCTAATGCTTTGCAGGTCATGGGCCAAAAGTGCTGAAGTTGATCACTCCATTCAGATAAGGATAACATTTGCGGTTTCTCCTGAGGCAATTCAGGAATCAGTACAAAGTCCTGACCAAACCCTACTTTAAAAGGGGTCATGCCAGTACTGCTGTGAACAGAATTATTGTACGCCACCTCTGCATGTGGTAACAGTTCCGCCCAATTATCGAGTTCGTCCATTCATAAGCTCCATTAGTCTGAGGATGGTGGGCGGAGCTTAGCCCCTGGGCAGAGCCAATCAATTTCAGGAACTTTTTCCAAAAGAGGGATGTGAATTGGATCCCCCTGTCAGAAATTATGCATTCAGGACACCATGTAACCTATATACATGTGAAATAAACAATTTAGCCAAAGACTTCACTGATGGGATCTTGGAGCAAGGCACAAAATGAACCTGTTTGGAAAACAAATCGATGATAACCCAAATAACGGTATATCCCAGACTTTCCGGTAGTTCAACAATAAAGTCCATTGAGATCACCTTCCATGGGGCTCCAGGACGGGTGACAAGCCTGGGGCTTTCCTGGTGGTCTTTTCGTGGCCGCACAGATGGGACAAGTGGCTATGTAGGACTCAAATGTCTTTTTTCAAATACAAAGTCTTTACAAATCCAAAACGGCCTGCATTCTTGAATTGTGGGCCCGTTGAAGGTTTCAGGTTAGCAGGAACATACAGTTTAGCCCCCACCCAAGCCAGTCCATCCTTCATGGTGCATTCATCAGAATGTTTCTTGAACCAGTCATCGGATTCAAGACTCTCCTTGAGTTTGTTCGTTAGGTCAGTATTCACATCCAAGTCAGCTGGGTTCTGGCTTCTAGTAACCATTGGGGCAGCCAGATTCTTAGCTGGAATGACTGGATGAACCACACTCAGTTTGGAGCTGTTGTACTGGGGAAGCCTGGACAAGGCAAGAGCCATAAATTTCTTGCCCCTTGGGATGTATTTCAGGGTAAAGTTGAAACGGTTGAAGTGTTGTGCCAAAGGACTTGTTTAGATGACAGTTTACGCAGGGTTTTCAAGGCTTCTAAATTTTTATGATCAGTCCATACTTCAAAAGGGTGTTTTGCCCCCTCTAGGAAGTGTCGCCAGGTTATCAGATCCCATCTGACAGCAAAAGCTTCCTTTTCCCATATGGCCCATCTCCTCTCTGTCTCTGTAAGCTTACGTGAGGTGTAAGTGCACAGTTGCAATTTACCCTCAGCATTTGTTTGAAATAATACTGCTCCCACTGCCACCTCACTGGCATCAGCCTGTACCACGAATGGTGCATCCATATCAGGGTGTTTCAAAACCGGTTCTGCTGCAAAGAGTCACTTTAATTTCTCGAAAGCGGCTTGACACTCCATAGTCCAGTGCAGAGGCTTCCCCGGCTTCGGTTTTGTTTCTCCTTTAGATTTTAGAAGATTCATAATGGGCAAATTTGCAAATCCCAGAAAACTTTGCAATTGCTTGTGGGTGTGAGGAGGTGCCCAATCAGTAACGGCCTGGACTTTTGCTGGGTCTATCTGGATGCCTTTGTGGGAGATACGGTATCCTAGGTAATCGATCTTCTGATAAAATTCACATTTAGATAATTTGGCATAAAGTTCAGCGGCCCGGAATTTCTTGAGGACTGAGCACACCAACGTCATGTGTTCCTCACGTGTTTCCGTGTAGATAAGGATGTCATCGAGGTAGACTAACACGCCTTTGTACAGGTGCTCATGCAAAACTTCATTTATTAATTGTATGAAAACTGCTGGTGCCCCCTGCAGTCCAAACGGGAGTACTCTGAACTGGAAGTATCCCAAAGGGCAGTTGAAAGCAGTTTTCCACTCATCTCCCTCCTTGATTCTGACCCTGTAGTAGGCTTTTCTTAGGTCCAACTTCGTGAAAATCTTCCCCTTTCCCAAGTGGGCCAACATATCCATCATGAGTGGCAGGGAGTTTACATTTTCCATGCAAATTCCATTAAGGTTTTTGTAATTCACACATAAACGAAAGGAACCATCTTTCTTCTCTCTAAACAATACAGGTGCGGCCACCCGTGGCCTAGCTGGTTGTATAAAACCTCTTTTTAAATTTTTGTCAATAAACTTTTGCAATTCCTCCATTTCACGTGGTGTCATCGAGTAAATTTGGGGTTTAGGGAGCTTTTCCCTTGGGATGATCTCGATGCTGCAATCAGTAGTGCGGTGGGAGGGGGCAATTTGTCGGAAGCCCTTTCACTGAAAACCTCCTTGAGGTCCCAATATTCTTTGGGATTTTCTCTTCTCTTTTAATCTTTTCCTGCACTGCGGCATCTAGGTTCGTTTCGGCATTGGCTATGTGGGACATCCTCCCCTTCCCCTCAGGGGGTTTAGTGGAATGAATGCGCAACCACCCTTTCCTCCAGTTCACGTAAGGGTTCCATTTCTGTAGCCACGGTAATCCCAATATGAGGGGACGATCCATCCCAGGTGCCACGATGAAACTTAAGGTTTCTTGGTGATCCCCCATCCACATTTCTATTGGTTCGGTTACAAAATGGGCAAGGGCACCCCCAGCGATTGACCCATCCAACTGGCAAAAGGCAATGGGTACTTTCAAAGTTTTCAGTCCTAAACCCATTTTCTCCACCACCTCTGGGCTGATTACATATCGGGTGAATCCAGAGTCTAAAAGGGCCAGCATCTTCCCCTGGGCTCCAGTTGATGGTACTTTTAATTCTACTGGGATGGTCATGGGGCCCGATCAGGGACTCACCGAGTGGTTGTCATCTGAATCATGTTCACTTTCCACACTGGAAGAGGAGGGTTCCTTCTCCTCCTGGCCTGGAGGAAGGACATCAGCAGCTCCCACGCCTTCCAGGGCAGTTTCATAGCATCTCCCTCACTGCCAGCCAGGTTCCTCCCCACCAGACGGGGTCAGTTGTGGGCCATGCCTAGCATAGCAGCTGGGCTCCCAATGCCCCTCCTTTTCTGCTTTTGGTGCCTCCTCGGACCTCTCCCTCATATGCACAAACAGGTCACGGAACTCCTGTGTGTACCCAACCTCAGGCCTCCCCTCCTGGGTTAAAAGTATCATCCTGCTTTTCACCTTTTGATTTAGGAGGGGAGTCATCAAAACGTTTCCTCAGAGCAGTCATAAACCTCTTGTAATCCCTCAGCAGGGGGGAATCATCTTTACGCAAGGCTATCATCCAGGCAGCTGCTTTGCCTCCCAAAACCATAGCAACACTTCTCACTTTGGCAACTTCCAATGAGAAAACTTGTAATCCCAAACTTGCAGTAAAAAAAAACACCCCAGTTCTTTGGGATCTCCTCCGTAAATCACTCCAAGTGGAGGAATCTGACGCATTTGGTACCTTCGGGGGTTTCCCCCCCCCTCCTTGGGGAAGTTCGTACTGCTGCTGCTGTGACTGAGGTCCTTCCCTCTTGCTCAGCTCCGACAGCTGTTCCAGACATTTCAGGGCTAACCAGGTCTTCTGCTCCCCCCTCAGCCTGCTCGGCTAATTCACTCTCCCTTTCAGTGAGACTTACATGGACGCGCCATCGTTCCCAAGCCTCCTGAAGAAGGTGTAAAGCATGGGTCATCATGAGATCCTCTCTTTCAGCTGCCTGCCAGTCATCCTCTGGTTTTCGGCTGGTTGTGACCCTTGCCATCGTCTTCTCCTGCTGGTTGCAGGGGTTTGACATTTGGGTGCTCCTCCCATGGAAGCTTTTAACTCCGGGATGGGTGCGAAGGGAGATTTTGCTTAATGTCAAGCATGCCTCCTTCAATATCCAAGAAAGGAAAATCTCAACTCCATTTTAATAGAGATAAAGTACTTTTACTAGATATGAAGTGAAAACAGCTAAAGGAAAGCGAGATCTGAGCCAGAAAGGTTGGAACATATACATATCAAACGTTTACCCAGCACCCTCCCCCCAATTCCCCAACCCATTGTCCAATCTGCAACTCCCTAAGGTGTCATGTGGGATGCATCTCCAAACAGCCTCATCAAGTTGGTCTGTGGAACGGTTGGCCTTGACCAAGTCCAAACATCAGTCACCACCATATGCAGAAGATGGTGAGAACAAGACTCCTCCAGTACAATATAATTCCCTTCCCTAACACTATGCACCCCACTCCCCCATTCCTATGGCAGCCGATAGCAAGCAAGCGTAGCAAGCAAAACAGAGGCTGACACACTGGGTTATTCAACTTCAAGCTATTATACATTGGAACAGCTTGCCTTCAGAAGTTCTGGGTGCTTCATCACAGAAGGTGTTTAAGAAGAGACTGGACAATCACTTCTGTGAAATGTTATAGGGTCTCCTCCTTGAGCAGGGGGTTGGACTAGAAGACCTCCAAGGTTCCTTCCAGCTCTATTCTAGATCTATCTATCTATCATCTATCTATCTATCTATCTATCTATCTATCTATCTATCTATCTATCTATCTATCTATCTATCATCTATCATCTATCTATCATCTATCTATCATCTATCTATCATCTATCATCTATCATCTATCTATCTATCTATCTATCTATCTATCTATCTATCTATCTATCTATCTATCTATCTATCTATCTATCTATCTATCTATCTATCTATCTACCCTATTTTTTAAAAAACACCATTTAAGATTAAACTAGCAGAGAATCCAGTTTGGTATTTATTTGTTTACATTTCTCCTAAATGCAATTTTAAAGAGTATAGAGTAAATTTACATTACTTATATAAAGTTTTTCAAGTCCTACTGTTTACTCTTTTGGGCTAAATGAATCCTGCAAGAAACTACTTGTTCTGGCCTTGGAATCCTGGTCTCTCTGTGTGTGTTGTGTATTGTACATGTGAGTGTGTGTCTGTATAAGCAGTTCTATTTCAGAATCAGACATTTGCAAGAAAGCACTCTCACTCTTAGAGAAGGGGAGGGTGGGGGAGAAGCAAGCTAACACCATGTTTGTTTTATGGTCTCCCTTTTCCTCAAAGCAAGCTGGTTAAAACAACAGGATTTAATTTCCAGATTGCCAGGGCAGCTGAAGGCAAATGTGGGGGTACTCTTTTCTTTTTATCTTTCCATTCCCTCCCTCCTCCTGCCCTCCCTTCAAGTTCCTGTAGGTGTTTCTCTTTGCCACTGTGCTGTTTGGACTTACTGGCCTAAAATATTGCAGGTGATTTATAGAACTTGATGGGTATTGTATGGCTGATGATTCATGGAACTTCATTAAATACCAAGGAGGTGCCTGCTTACTGTCTGTGTGCACTGCACATGAGAACTTTAGCACTCTCCCTTTGCAAATTACCCCCATTAAAGTCCCAGACAAAGGTCCTCTCAGTAGCTTACATATTTTCCCACATGTGAGGGAGCAATTGGAAACTTCCTCTTGATAACTAAAAACTTTTGAATGAGAATTTATGAGAAGGGTCTTTTGGCCTCATTGCCTCAGGGTTGAAACAGATCCCAGGGTGTACAAGCGCTCCTTTGATGAAGGGAGCTGCACTGGGTAACATTTTTGAACAGGATCAAAAAGAGTAATGCAAGGACAATGTGTAGGAGCCCTTCCCCTGTCTCAAGGAGTCAAGTCTATCCCCCTCCCCTCCCAAAGCTGAAAATATAGAAATCCACATTTGACTGTAGTAGCAAGCTGTATTTTCTTTTAAAATGTAGTCAAATCTTAAGATTTTTCTAAGTAGCGGGAGGTATTATAACTTCCTTTTCTTAGGGTCCTGACTTTGAAGTTATAATTGCTTTTTGTGGGGCAGGGCACAGAGAGGGAGGGGGGAGAGATTGTTCAATATGTACTTAAAGAAACTAAATTAAAGTCTGATGGACCTAATCCTCACAAGTTACTGTATGGACCCCTTTTGAGAAAACATTTTTAAAAGCTTAATTTTTCCCCAGGAGTTTCCTGTTTGAAAATTACCCAAGGATCAGAATCAGAATGGAAATCCTTGTTCATAAAAGTTTGAAATAGATGCATGAACAGTATACTAAAAGCCTCTCCAATTTTGCTGACGATTCTCTCCTTTTTTCTCTCCTTCTGAAGAAGAAAGGTTACTCTCCACTTTATCAGTATGTGAAAAAATATGTACTGAGAAGAAGACATTTTATCTCCTTAGTTACAATTAGGAATTAGGAAATTAGGAAAAAGTTGCAAATTCAGAAAAAAAAAACCTTTATACACCCCTTCTCTTCATTTTCATGCTTTCAAGCAGAATGGGAGGATTCTGGAATGTTCAGTATTGTGTGTTTTGTTACAACTCCTACGGGGAGTAGCCCATTCGTTCTTAGTCCTCCTCTTCAGTCCTTGCACCTGCACTAAAATCACATTTTCTCCATGCAACTCTGTTTTGCTGCTGGCAGGGGAAAATGACAGTGGATGAATTACTGCAAAGTCATAGTTTGAGTCTTCTTCGTAAAAGTTCTGTTCTGGAAAAAAATCAGGTTTTTTCCTTTACAATTAAATTAAGTGAGATGAAAAATAAGTAATTAAAATAATCATTCCCACCTCCCTAAAAAAGGAGAAAAATAAGTAGTAGAATTCTCATGTGGTTTCTAGCACTTTCATTAATTCTATGAAGGCTGCATGAAAGTATAACTTGGCTTCCATAGCTAAACTAAATCTCCTGGTGGGTCAGGAACCATTTCTGTTTCCCATCTGAATTAAATACCAGGGTATCCATTTTGGCAGGCATCTAAGCTCAATTTCATCAAGCTGTGTCACAATTCTGTCAAGGCAGGTTGCTCTCTCTTTGGCCTTGAGTCAACCATTTCCTAATGTTATCACAATTCCCTTCTTTCTATAATCTGTTCTTTCAAACCATTACAACCATAAATCACATCATTTTCTTTCTCTTTCTCAAAGTTCATAAAGGGTTTCCAACAATTGATGAATCTCAGCGATAACTTTCTCTAATCAAAGAAGTCAATCCATTTTTAAAGCTTTTTTATATTTCCACCAAGCAGATAAAATGTCCCTGCATGCGGTTTGCATTTCCAACATACTCTGAAACATCTTCATACATTCTAGATAATTTCTCTGGTATCATGTACTGACAATGCATCATTTTATAAAAATTATCAAAGATGATAATATTTTTTAAATGCCAACTCTTTTAACCATGTATTTTCCCATTAATCCATGTGTAGGTTATAACCAAAGTTCTTATCCCACTTTATCATATATTCCTTAACCTATTTTTCTTCTGTTTCACATTTCAGCAAAAGTTTATACTCTTTTAGCAATTGCATATTTATTATTGATACATAACTGTACTTCAAATTCTGTCTTACAGTGTACCATATCATGGTGGTACAGTAGTTAGAATGTAGTATTGTAGGTTAATTCTGCCAATTGCCAGCAGTTCAATCCTGACTGGCTCAAGCCTTCCATCCTTTCATAATAATTAATTATTATGAAAAATAATTAATTAAAATAATCATTCCCACCTCCCCAAAAAGAGAAAAATAAGTAGCTAGAATTCTTGTCTGGTGTTCCAGCACTTTCATTAATTCTATGAAGGCCAAAGGCTGTGTGAAAGTATAACTTCTTCATTCATTGTCCTATTGTCTTTCTGATGAGCACCAGACTCCTTAGCCTCCATAGCTAAACTAAATCTCAAGGCAAGGCATGCTGGTGGGCCAGGAAGCCTGGGAGAATGCAGAATAATGGAAAGATGTCTAATTGAAAAGAAAAGCAACAATATCTACCAGTGAGAAAATTAGACTAACTCTCCAAAGACAATCAGCAGATATTTGATGTTGTGTTTTCACTAGCGATGATTTATGCCAGTTTCATACATTCATTAACCCATCAGATGACTTGTTTTATTTTTTTCTTTTGATTTTCATACTTAGGGTCCCAGGATGTTTGCTGATCTTGTTGAACTTTTGTTTCCTGTCTTTTCCCACTGAGTTTCACATTCTGATAGGGTAAGCCATAGATTGTGGAAAGTGAAGTGGCCTTATGTATTTAAATTGTTCTGACTTATTTAGCTGCAAACCACTACTATGTAATGAATGCTTGCTTACTTTTACATGAACAGCAATTTATCCAAAAAGAGATCTTACCACAATTATAAATATTTCTTTCTTCCTGGCATTCAGGAATCATTTCACTGAATATTCATGATGGTTTTGCTTTCTATAAAGTCAATGTAAATACTACCGTGTACTCAATATATATTTTTTCCTTCTCTGTGGTTTGGTGCTATTTTTGTTCCTTCTGATGCTCTGATTATTCTGCTGTTGCCTTTCTGTGATTCACATTCTTGCCTTTAGGTTAGTTTTGTTAAATCTGAAGTTAAATTTGCTTTTATAATATGGTTATGAGCGAGCTAACTGATTATCATGAATGATGACAGAGACATTTATACAGTTCACATTGAGGGAATTTCTCAGATCTACACATGATTTAGAACACAACTTTCTATTGCCCTAGTTTACAGATTTGGAGCTGCACTTTTTTTTAGAAATGTTGTTAAAATGTAATGCTGAAATTAATGCAGAAATAAGCAGGATTGCGCACTACCACTCCAAAAAAATTAATATGGCCTTTCCACAGGACTATGATTATGTTCAACTTAAGGAAGAAATGTATATATGTAGAACAAGGTAGAATTTACAATAGAGTGGCCAGGCGCTTTTAAGTGAGGGGAGAGGGGAAAGCTGAGATGAAAGGGGCCCTAATCAAGATTTTTGAGTAGATGACCACTCAGGATGCAATGTGAGATGGTAGGCAGGGAGTCTGGTCGATTGGTCTCCCAATTCCCCTCATGAACCAGGTACTTCTTTCCATGCAATTACTTTCTGCCCTCTGTATAGTTTCTGCCCAGGCCTGGGTGCTGCTCTGGTATCCTTCTGCATGTCCATGTTCTGTTGGCAAAACAACCTGTGCAGCCTTCTGTCAGGTGAGCCTCACAGATCAGCCACCTCTAGAGCAGTGTTTCTCAACCTCAACAACTTTAAAACGTAAGGATTTCAAATCCCAGATTTTCTCAGACAGAGTGCTGGCTAGGGAATTCTGGGAATTGAAATCCATGCATCTTAAAGTCACTGAGGCTGAGCAAAACTGTTCTAGAGTCATCTTCCTTTAGGTTATTCTATATTCTGCCCACAAATAACTCATCTGATCTTTTTGCTACTGGCTTTGGGTCTAATTCTTCTGCCTATCTGTCAACTCCTGATCTTGCAATTTCCCTGGCTTTTTGCCCCCTTCATAGGCCAGCAATCTAGCTTTGTTACATTCTCCTCCCATTCATAGCTTTTCGTGACACTCACCTCCTCGTTCATAGCTCTTCGTGACTCCAGAGGATGTCTTCAGCCACTGGAGTTAGCTGGTGTATTTGATTGTCTTGTAATGTTATTCTTGGTCTCAGGAATGGTCAGGGTGACCCCTGCTTCACATCTGGACCTCACATAATTGGAGATCTCCACAATAAAGAAAAAAGAATGCCAGCTCCATATAAAACCTCTACCCTCCGGTTATTTGCTCCTGTCTTATGGCTACCTGAGATTATTATGACCATATGCAGGGCATAAAACTTAGAAATTAGTAACATTGTTCCCATTCCTGCAGTCACCACATGGTTTTAATGAAGACAGCATGATCTCATAGAGCTTTTGTTTTGGGTTGGATCAGGAATAGATGCTCAATTCTGTACAGTAGCAATACATTCCTGTAATATTACTAGACATATTTTTTTCCAAGGAGTAAAGAATCAGTTATATGTTGAATCTGCTACTGTGAGTTTCACTCATTTTCACTCCCCTAAGCCATAACTCCATTCTCTAAATTCACTAAAAAAAGGGCCTTTAAGTCATGGGCACAGCTAATGCTTATCATGTAACTTACTGGGGAAAATAGTATAATGCTGTGAGTTGGAATGACTTGTCTCCAGAAGGATGCTCCAACAGTGGAGGTTTTTAAGAAGAGATTGGACAACCATTTGTCTGAAATGATTTCATGCTTGATCAGGGGGTTGGATTAAAAGACATCCAAGGTCCCTTCCAACTCTGTTATTCTGTTAATACATTTATCCCTTCACCTAGTTTTATGAATAATGCACTGAAACATGGCTAATATCATTTAAAATTTGATTACTTGCACATAGATGCCATGTATTTTTAAAGTTATGTACTGCAGGCTAGGATTTTTGCAAAAATACAGGACATGTTAGTGCAAACTAGGATTTTTGCAAAAATACAGGACATGTTAGTGCAAACTAAACAGATATTAAAACTCTTTATTGATATTGGACACAGAAAAAAAGTCATTTATCGAAGTAACATGTGTAAGGCCCACAGAATTTGGCTGGCCTTCCCAAGCAAATAAGAGTAAGTCTTTTACTGCATTATTGACAGCTTATAAAAGAGGAGCTATGCCTATACAGTGAGCTGCCTGGGGTGCAATTATTTGTTTTGATTCTGACTAGTACTTAATTTTAACTAGGCAACTACTTTCTTAGGCTTCTTGAAATTATCTAACAAGAAGAATTTTGACAAGTATGATCTATATATTTCTTTCTTCAAATATTTGTGTTTTGTTCATTTTCCAAGAGGCATTCTTGGCAAATGTGTTATCATATGAAAAATGTAAACTAATTAATATTAAAAGATATTATTCTTACAGAGATGATAATATACATATTAGGAGAAGAATTACTGCTATTTAGCCTGGCTGATTGTTCTGCATTGGAACTGGGACCTGTTTTTATACACAGAAGATTTCTGACTCAGCAGAGCCCTAGTGGACTCAGAAAGGAAGCAATCTTTGCTGATTATTCATCTCTTTGTAATTCTAGATGGACCTGAAAATCTGCTCCAGGAGCATTGGAGATGTCTGGAATAAAATAGTCAAGAGGGCTGTAAGATTTTGTACAAGTTGTGGTCCTCCAGATAGGGAGACATTTTGACTCCAACTTGTAGTTTTTCCTTTTTCTTTTTTTCCTGCTGATTTTATAGATTTTATGTCCATAACTGGTGGAGATCATAATGGGTTTCACACCTTAGAGTCCATAAAAGATGAAAGAGCTATATTGAGTCTTTAGTCCATTTAAATTCTTGGACTTAACAGAAAAGTGTTTGAGAAGTGTTTGCTTTCTTTTTTTATTACTTGGTTGTTTGACTGTTACTTTCCAAAAGATTGGCTCACCAAAAATAATCTAGGTTTCTACACATATAAATTGCATTGATATGATTTATTCCAGGATATTTTTATTGAATATTGATTATTGTCCTTGTTTTGATTGTTTCTCAATTCATTTTTTTCTTTGATTTCAAACTGCTTTCTAGTTTAAGATTGAAATATATTTATAGGTTTAATTTATACCTCATGTTTCTGTTCAAGTAAATAGAGAAAAATGGATAAAGATTTCTTAAATTAAAATTTATTTAATCAATACTTAATGAGTATAGAATTTCACAATTTTACATTGCCTAATGAAATCATACATGTGACAACACTGTAGTTTCTAGCAGATTATTATTATTAAATTTATTTGCCATCTATCTAGACATGGGGTTACTCTAGAAATCTATATTTATGGACTTTAGTTTCCTTAGCTAGGCAATAGTTTGCATTTTATGGGACAGATACAAATGGAAGCTATGTTGCTTCAATTAATCAAATCTATATTGAAACCTTAAAAATCTTGGACTATAAACAGCGATTGTCTGTGACGTCAAATGTCAATTGGATTTATTTTCTTGATAGAATTCTGGAAATGTCTGGGCCATAAAATGAGATGGTTTTTAATCAGCTACATCATACCTATGCTGCCTTTTCTTCTCTTTGGTTCACATCATGCCATTCAAATCAGCTCACTTTTTTTAGACAAAGCCAACTGATCTCTCAGGCTTTTACCGGTATATAAAATATATCAGAAATGTACATTTATACAAGAGTAGAATTCTGGACATCTTTGTATAAATCAGACATGGGCTGTAACTTAGCCAGTTTGGCCCTTGGTTATAAATCATTGATTATAAAGGGCCCTGACAAAGAATCACTTTATGATAAACAAAATGTTATATTCATGGAGCTAAATGACTGCAATGTAAAATGGTATGTTTGTCGATACAGCATATTAATGCTGATCCACAATAGCCTTGCTCTTTGGAGCATTTCAGTAACTGAATAAGATTGTGTGCTACCTGCTTATTTTTAAAACCCACTTTCAATTTTAACAAAACATTTCAATATATTTAAATCAAGACACAGACAAATTGCAGCGATGCATCAGACATTTCCATAATTTTTTCTTTGTTTCTCTAAAGGAATCTAAGGCTGCAGTGAAGAACATAGGAAGGGATGCTTTTTCTTTGTCTCATTCATTAAAAACAAACAAACCCTGAGCTTTGTTAAATGTGAGCCTAGTAGATGCGGAACAAGGGTAGGGCAGGGAGAAGACCTTAGATTGCTGAGGGCAGAATGTCAAGACTTATGGGCTCTTCCACTTGAATGAAGTCGAGAAAATGGATTGTTATCGTGGCTGCTCTTTTCACAGCCAGCTTCAGGGCATAGTGGACCATGAAAATGAACCTTCTGTCTGGTAAATTGATGCACTGCCTCCATGACAGCAGCGAATTTGAGGTGCAGGGTCTTTGCTTCTTCCAGCTGCAAACTTGGGTCATTTCACATTCCATACAGCTTGACACTGGGGAGAGGGATATTTTTTTCCAGGATAAGACATATTTCACTGAAAATTCTCTTGAAATCCGGCAAAGTCAGTTTCAGAAGTTTAAAGATGCTGAAGGTCAGAGCAACCCTTTTGAAGCTGCCAAATACTCTGCTTCTGAGTGAGATATTCCATGTGCCTGGCTTTTGCTATTTTTTTTTCTGAAATGAAGTGAAGGCATGGGGTGGGGGGAGTTCTCCACACACATCTCGTCCAACAATAATGATGCTATACATCTTATTTCTACCCATTTTAAAGAGAAGGGGAGTAATCTAGCTACAGGCAGCACTGTCATCCTTGGGCAAGGATTGTTCCAAAATGGTCTAAACAGATGATGAACCCGAGTAGTTACTGTCATTATGATATCACATATGGATAGCCCCTTCAAAATTCCTGTGAATTATGTTTACTCCAATTGAAGAATGCAGCAGTCCTATTGGAAGGAGGTTGGAAATCGCAGCAGGCGATTGCGTACTCTGAATGCTGAAAAATGCAAATTCCCCACCATGAATGGGGTAACCTAGCCATGCAACTCAGTTGTTTAAAGGAAATACTTTTCTGTTACAATTTCAACTCAGTACTAATGCCGCTGACCAGAATACCAAATGGTAAATGTAAAGAAGCCCCTTGATTAGACTTTAAATCTTTACCAAGAGTTAGGATGTGTGAGAGACAAAAAATGTGTAGATAGATCACAAGGTCGATAAAGTTTTCCATGGAGTAAGATGCTCACTTATATTGCAATACCAGTGAAAAGACATTACAGTTCACAGAAATAATTTGACTGCCTGATTTTGACACTATGGTATGGATTCTTATCTGCTAATAATGTAACGATGGTAGGCAGTTGCTTCCATATGCTTTGTGCAATCCGTCTATTTTCACAGAGTTTGGAAAATGCAGGTTCAAATGTCATCATCTTCACCATCCTCCTGTGTTTATCAATTACTTCACCTTTCATCCTTTCATTTAAGGGATAAATTCATTTAAGAGATAGCATTGGAACTTTTGCAGAATGTCTAGAGTGTTATAGGTCTTTTGCTTTTCAATGTATAGATATTTTGGTGTGCAGGGGTTCCTAAGATGATCTGGGTGGTTGGGGAAGACAAATGGACCAATAGCTTTGAACTAAATGTTTGGATATTAAAATGATCTCACGGCTCAATCATTGGATTAGGAAATGACTGCCTTAATAGGAAATGCTAAGAACAAGAATAATTAAGGGGCTGTGCTTAGCAAGTACAGGGAAGGTCCTTTAGGCATAGAAAGATACTGGATAATGAATGAACATAACATAGTATTGACAGCTCTAAATAGAAGAGCCCATCTTGTAAATTAAGATGAGGAGGGGCTGTTGTCCAGTAATGCAAATTGCAACCCAGTGAATAAAGCAGATTAAGAATTCAGGAAAGGACATGTTGGGTCTCATTATAAAGAGGCCAGATTTTCCTGTCCTTTTCCTACACCACTTAACTAGGCACATACATTCAAATGCTATTTAGATGCAGGGGTGGGAGAGGAGTGGGAGGGAGGGAGGGAGGGAAGCAGAGAGGGAGGGAGGACAAAAGACTTTCCTTGACAAAGGGAATGATACATAATGTAGAGCAGGGGTGTCCAAACTTGGCAACTTTAAGACTTGTGGACTGCTGGCTGGGGAATTCTGGGAGTTGAAGTCCACAAGTCTTAAAGTTGCCAAGTTTGGACACCCCTGATGTAGAGGATGTAACATTATTATATTGGATTTTGTACTGAATACAGCATTTGTATTGGCTTTGCATATCTTTAAATTAGAATATATGAAGATCATTTTTGATCACACACCATCCCCCAAACACAACCTGCTGGAACTGAAAACAATTTTAAAAAATAATCATGTCATCAAAAGGTTACAGCTTTCTCAAATATAGAAACCAACTCGGTTTGAAAACAGGCTGCAATGCTATGAAATCAGGCACAAAAAGAAAAAAGAATTGGAATTATATTATTTTAGGGGAAAAAATGAATGTTCCATTTAGCACATGAATTATTTATTTGGAAATTCACCTTATTTTCATTGTATGGTCAGACTTCATTTCTGGAATGATAGACCAGTTTACTTATACAAAACTAAGTATAATTATTGTATGGGATTTATTATTCATTGGATTCATATCCAAACTTTCCTCTAGAAGGACATCTTTCTAAATCGATTCACAAATTCTATCTTTAGTATTCATAGTTGGTTCATCCATGTATCAAGGGTGAATTCTCAAGAACCTATAAATCTTTCCCTCTAATTCCCACACTCAACTACTAAGCAATTACTCTCATTCCCAGGTTGAGAAGCAATTCACTTGCACACTACCATCTTACATGATTCGGGTTCAATTATTGTCTCTCATCCAATCATCCCTGTATTCAAATGCACCTCTCCTGATACATATGTAACAGGAAACGTAGCTGGGTATCATCAGTATATGATGATACGCAGCTAGTATATATTTAGGATCCTAAATCTCATAATGTCACCATACAACATTTTCCTATCAATATTAAATTGAACTGGAGGCAAGACTGCCATTATTCGGCATTCTCCTTTAATAACGATGTTTGGCTGCTCAAGAAAATACAATGTGCTAATATGTTAAAGCCCAAGTGTTTTGAGCTGTGCATAGGACTAACAAAATCTGTGGTCATTGCAGGGTGGTGCATAGAAAGGTAACAAAGAAGCAAACCATATTGCTAAACACATTGACACATTTGCTTTCCTTTCTATCCAAATTTCCTTTCTCTCCAAATAAGATCTAGTAAAGATATTGTGAGAAACTTGTTCCAGCTGATGAATACTGCAAACTATTTTGCATTTATAAAGTCCATTGGATTGAATGATGCTGACTGTGTTTATGTACACCTTTAAGCAACAATACCTTGCATTCTTTATATCACTCTAAAATCTGAACTATACCAGTTACAAAACTGTCCTCATTTTTTAAAATCACACATCTACAATTGCATGTGTGAACAGCGGCATTCCTTTTCCCCTGCATTCCTTGAAAACAAAATCTGTCTGTCCTCTCCTCCACTTCCCCCTCCCCTCCATTCCTTTTAAACAAAGCTAACCATTCCTGTCTCCCACCACCACCACCACCACCATCTGAGTTAAATACCAGGGTATCCGTTTCAGCAGGCATCTAAGCTCAATCTAATCAAGCTGTGTCACAATTCTGTCAAGGCAGGTTGCTCTCTCTTTGGCCTTGAATAATTGGAAGAATGTTGGCACTTGTGCCTGGGCTATGAGAACATGACCTGGGTTGATATTTAATCTCTTCCAGTGCTAGGCTGCACAAGGTCCTGAGCCTAAGTCAGGCCTCAGGAGCAGCATGTTCGACATCAGCCGCACTCATTTTACCTTGAAATAGATTCCATTGGAGGCATCGCTCCATTCTTCCAGGAGCAGACTTCCATGGGACAGATAGGCACCCTAGAAAGGATTAGATTGTTGTCCTTTCAACTTTTTGCTTTGCCAGCCTAATTGTTACAAGGTGCTGTGAAATACCTCTGAAAGGCAAAAGGTTGAGGAGTTCAAGACCTAAAAGTTCTGTAATGTTGACGTTTTTCAAAAACTTGACAAAAAAGAAATGGAAAGTATCTTTCTTCTCCCTCCAGCTTTCTGAATAACTTTGTTGTGCGCACTTGGTTGTGTTTGCACACGGACACTTATGAAAACACCATTACTAAACAACTTGAAACCAGGATTCAGAAGTATCACATTTTTATAATCATCATTAATTGGTTGATCTAGTTGGATCCGATCTCTGTTTATGCCAGCAGTTTCATGTTAGGTGTAAACCATGGAAAGAAACATCATTCTGCTTCAATGCCAACTTCTGAAAGGCTCCTAAACTAAATAGAAAGTGTGCAGAAAAGTCTTGACTTTGAAGTTTTTATAGGAAAAAGATTGCTGTCATGACACAACTGCTGTTGACTTAATGTGCTGGTTTTAAGTAATGTTGCAATATTTTGAAATATTTTAGGAAATAATTTTATTAGTAATAAGTGCAAATCATTCTTAAAAGTTATGAGAATAACAGTTATATATTAGAAATAACACACAATAACCATAATAAAAATGAACTGAGTCCTGACTTTAGGCATAGATAATGTATTAATGCAGTTTGATAGAAATTTGCTTCCCCCATGGCTGAAGCCTATTTGGTTTCAGTAACAAGGCCAGGGAATGACCCTGATGTAATGTGGGATAAGTTAAGGAAATCAGATGGTAAATACCTTTGGCTTTATTTCCTTTTCCACCTAATGGCAGGAAAAACAGTTCATTCTTAGAAATAGTCTACTTAACAAGTCAGGCCGTTTACTGCTTTGATTGATTCATTGATGCTTCTTCCCATTTTACCCCCTATGCCTCTTCTGAACCTACAGCCTGTAATTTGGCCTAACAGGTGTGCAGGAGGGATGAAGATCATTAATGAGCAAGCTATGTCCTTATCTAGCATTGAAAGACATAAGGTACTTGTCTGTCCCCCTCAAGTAGCTACAGAGTAAGCAAAATGGTATGGCGCACCCTCTATAATAAGAACAATAGAAAAAAAATAATGCCATGCAAAACTCCTTAGCAAAATATTGCCCAACCAGTAATTTTCTGCTTGGTGATACAACGAAACCTGTATTTAAAATACAGGGAGTCTGAGGCCTTTTCAAAAGCCCTGGCCGGGTTTTTTCTCACCCAGGTGCCAAACCTCCCCTGCAATCCAAGCCAAAATGGCCCTTGAAGGCATTTCTCAGTGTCCAGAAGGCGAGAGACTGCTCACAGCAGCCTAAATTGGAGTTGGGCAGATTACATATCAATAGGAGTTGGGCAGATTACATATCATTGATACAGTCCATAGCAAATATCTCTTTTGCGGGGGAGGGGGGAAATGATAATTAAGGATGATAGTTACCCATCTCCATGTGGGTTGAGGATGAGTCAAAAGCAATATTTTTAAGCCATGGCATGTTAGAACAGTTGTCAGAAATTGTCGTGGATAAGTAGTTCTCTGGCTAAAACCATATTGTAATATTTATTAGTAAATAAAAAACAACATTTGGACCGGTTCGCCCAAACCAATAGCGGAAATTGCTTGTGGGCCTGCCACCCGCCCTGGCACTATGCTGTCCTATTTAGGCATGTTTTTGAGGCCAGGCACATGCACAGAAGTTGTGCGTGCAAGCAAAGCACATGCGTGGAAGGCCGGGTGCATGCGTGGATGGGGGTGCGCACCTGTGAAGCAGGCAGGCATGCGAGATGCAAGCGGGTGCGTGTGGGGCAAATTGGTGGTAACAAAATGTGAAACCCACTGCTGGTCTGTTTATTGCTTTACTGGATCTCTCCTGTTCTCTTTCATCTTCTTCTTACATTTAGAACCAACACTGAGCATTCACAGAAGGGCAGTTTTTGCAATATGGGGAAATAAACCCAATTCTTTTTCTCTCAAGGCACATATAAGCCAGTCTGACCTTCAGGAGAAACGGAAGTACCACCCAGATCTATCAGTTATTCCTCCTGAGTAATCTGAAGTCACAGCATGTTTGGGTTGTTCCATTCATAGTCCCAGACAGATTTCAGGGTAATCAGCAGCCTGCAGAGGGGGCTGGAAAGGGAGCAACAGCTAAGGGTCCCCAAACCCCCAGAGAAGAATTATAACTTTCTTCTTTGTTGTGATCAAGGGAAATTGCCTGGAATGTTTAATTCATCAGGTTTTAAAGAGTGTCTTACAAGATGATGCACTGATTCCAAATTCTTTATTTGATTTTGGCTACTTTTTATTGTCCTTGCATAAATCTACATTTATATATAGGCGTATATAAAAGTAGCAAGAAGAATAAAAGGCCCACGGTCTCATTATTTTTGAGAGCTATTTGTGGGAACGTGGACTTTTCCCTTCCCATGCTTAAAAACACAGGTTCTGATTTCTGGGTATCCATATTCCATACTAAATTCATAGCACGTCTACACTTACAGACATGCATTTATTTTATATTTAACCGTCAAGATGTCAGGGCGAAAAGATATTTTTTAGAAAGATAATCACATCTTTTTCTTCACAGAATTTCAATCCCCAGACATCCCTCGAGAATATAATTATTAAACCCACATTTTTAGGGATCTACCTATAGAGATGGCTGCAAGTATTTGTGAAGAAAAAGCAAATAACATTGATTTCTAATTAATTGGACTGCCTGTATTTCTGAAACTAATCTTTTGTAAATGATTGGGAAAAGTTTCCAAATAAAATGTGGCAAACTGCATGGGTTTACACTTAAGGCAGTGATACCTGTCTATCCAGATAATAAAAATGTACGGTTTACTACTAATTACCTAAATTTGTTGCAAAGGTAATAATGGATTGATTTGATTGAGGCAACATGAATTCCCAAGTTATTATGGAATTTTGCCCCTGAAAACATTGTATGAAATCACTGAACGCACCAGTGAGGAATACTCCATGCCCACAAAGAGGTATTGCCTGTCCAATTTTATAAACTTTTGTCCTAACCCATTTTCAGTTTATCTGATATATAAAAGCCATTGAAAATTCCAAGGAAGGCCACAGGTGCATGCCACATGCAGCATATTAAAAAAAAAGCCCTAGATCTCCCGCTCCCTTTACATTTCTTTAATGGTGGAGATTCAAAAGTACAAGTGATTTGCACTTCTGAAACAGCCCATTTAAAATAAAATGCAAATTAGCTCTTAGAATCCGGCTGATTTACTGCCGGGAGAGCTGGGGCTACAATGCAAAGCCTTGCCACAATAAAAGCACTTAGCCTTCGAAGGTGCCACTGCCCCTTTTGTCTTCTCGCTTCTTCTACAGACTGCTGCTCTTCTGGAATTTGTCACTACGGTTAAAGATGCCCCACCGCTTGTTTCATGCCTGAGTGATAGTTCATTTGCTCTTAATCTTTAATAACAAGGTGGCTATTGTGCCCAGAGCATCCAGAGCATCCCTATCTGAGCAAAGGCCATTTCCGCATTAAATGAAGGGTCATCGTGATAAGTAGAAGTCTCTGTGCCATATTTCACCACTCCTGTATTATCACCCCGATCAGGTTCTCTCTATGTAGCATCCTTTAGTCAAGCCCCAAAGCCTTTTCTTCTATCTTTCTACCAACCCATCTAGAGATCTGAGCAATAACAGAAGCTTTGTTGTGGAGTGCAGTCCTAAGAGATTAATCAGGTACATTACTGATTAACCCAACCTGCTTTGGAATGTCAAACACTTCCTTTTTTTTTTAAGGCTGTGGCATGAAGGAACAAAGTTGTTTGTCCCTTTCAGATGAACTCCCCTCCCCGCCCCAAATTTCCACTTAGGTTGTTATTGAAGGCCAACACCTGCTTTTAAGTCAATGGGGAGGGGGGGTCAGCTGATCTCTCATGATTCATTTTCACGTAGCCTACACAGTAGCAAAAGCACTGATTACATGCAAATCAAAGACCAAGTGCATTTCCCTCCTGCTCCTGCACCTTCTCCTATGCTGTGGGAATGTGGTGCCTATGTGAGCATCCAGTTCAAAGCCAGGAAATAAAGGTAACCTTTGGAAATTTCTAAACTGTATTCAAAATACGTGGAGATCCATTTGCAAAAATAGCAATGGGATGGGCTGGCAACACTTACTGATTCCAATGCAAAAATGAATAGAACAATTTAGCATACCGTGCTTCCTTCCCGATAATCTGAAAGGTTACTCTATAACTGTGATGGCGAACCTATGGCACGCGTGCCACAGGTGGCATACAGAGCCATTTCTGAGAGCATGAGAGGCCTTTCCCTGTCAACACCAACGCACATGTGTGTGCTGGCCAGCTAATTTTCAGCCTTGATTTTTGCTTCAGGGAAGCCTTCTGAAGAAGAAAAACATCCCTACGGGCAACCCGGAAGTCTGTTCCCGAACTTCCGGTTTCCATCTTGAGCTGTTTTTCGTCAGGCTCCTAGAAAGTCTCTGGAGCCTGGGGAGGGGAAAAATAGACCTATTGGGACCACCAGAAGTCAGAAAATGGGCTGTTTCCAGCCTCTGGAGGGCCTCTGGGGGGCGGGGGATATTTTTGCCCTTCTCAGGCTCCTAGAAAACCTCTGGAGCCTGAGGAGGGGGGAAAATGGACCTACCGCACCCACTGGAAGTTGTGCTTTTGGCACCTGAGACAAAAAAGGTTTGCCATCGCTGCTCTAAAATTTACTCTAAAGTAATGCAGTTGGATTTATGTGAGAAATAAGGACCGTGGTACCCTCACTTAGGATTTATTTCTGCTTTTTTTTAAAGCAGAAGCAGCCTGTGAACAAGAGTGGGAGGAAGATGGTAAGCTGCATACATTCCATCAACACTTCCTTCACTCTTCACCTACTGAGAACATACACATAGTGGGAATCACTTGCATGTGAGCACTTTGGAATCTGGTAAACCTTGATGTAACTTCTGTGAAATCTCCTTAGACACAAAGACTCCCTGATGTAGAAGCTAGTCCTCAACAGGTAGGGTGTAAAGAGGATAATATCGGAGGAATGGGGCTCTATTCTCCTTACTCTACTTTTTCACATGTTCATTCTGCTCTAACAGAACAAATATAACATAGTTAAGTATAAAATCACATACTGAATATTTCCAGGGTTTGCATTTCTTTTAGCATGAGTGTATAAGCATGTCTAGCTCTTTTAATGACAAGTGGCATAGATTTTTAACGGTCACCTAAGTGCATGGATTTCTGATAGTGCAAAATGTTTACTGTTTTGTTGGCATATTTTAAGCAAAAAAATGCTCTGGTTCAGATGCCATATAACTAGCATCTTTTGTAGGTCCTGCAGTGTTACTTTGTGCAAAGCATTCTTTAGAATGTGGGGTTTTATTTGTCACCCCTGCCCCAATCTGCACTCAATCTGCACTCAGCTTTGCTAAGAATGATGAGAAAACAATGTGATTCAACTAAACTCTGGTCAGTTTTAGCCCAATCGCTAAGTGAGATCAATCCACTGTGTTCTCCAAACTATAAACCTTCAAAAGACTTTTCTCCTCCTTCTCCTATTATTTTTGCATAATCCAGAAGAATCTAACAAACAAAGGCCCTCTCAGAAGTTAGATAGCTTTTAATTTGAGCAGTAGGTAATCAGTGAAAGAGAGTATCCTGAAGAGAAGGTAATTTGTCTTGTGTTGGCAGTTGGGGATGGACGTGCTTGGGGGTTATCTGTAGTGTCAGTTCATTCAGAGATGAAGCCCCCTCCCCATCTATCCCTCCAGCCTTGAAATCTGAATCACTTACTATCTGTAGACCCCATTCTCTGTTTGGTGTTTATGTATCACAGACAATCTCTATGCAAGAGATCTTAGTATTTTAAGAATCTCCACTACAGGGTCAGCTAGAGAAGGGTTTTCCACATTCACTTAATTAGGTATACAAAATTATGATTAAGGGGATTCCTGAGATGATAAAATACTACTTAAATATATCGCTCTTTTTTTCTGGACCAAAAATTTCTCTTGAAAAAAAACCAGGATGAAGATTCTGAAAAAGCTCATAGAGTCTTGCTTCCCTATTAATTATCCTAACAAACTTTCAGGAGTTGATAGCTCAGTGATAACCATTGTGCTTATGCAAGATTTGAATACAAATCTTCCTAGTCTCATTAAGCCCATTAATCTGACTCCCTAGGCAAAAATCATGGCTAGTGATAGGCGATTTCTCTTGTAACATACAATGGGAAAGTTGTAACTAGCATTCTGCCGGATGTGGCAAGGATTACTGGGAGCCAGTCGCTAGATTCCTCGGTTTAAGTCTTCAAAATGCCTTATGTGAGTTCTAATGGAGTGCTCAAAATAAGTCCAATGTGCTCCCAAAATATATCAAATAAGAAACAGAGTTTGAAAATTATGCGGAAATTCTGTCACATGTCTGTAGTTAGGCAACATCTTCATTTTTTTGTTTAATTTATTTAAACAAAAAAATGAAGATGTTGCCTAACTACAGACATGTGACAGAATTTCCGCATAATTCCGCATAAACCTTTTTACCCTATTTTGTAGATAGAAAAGTGTACCCAGTGGCTTATAAAAACAAGAAAAGTATCCTTCTGTCCAGTGATGAAATTCAAATATTTTTACTACCGGTTCTGAGGGCGTGCCTTGGTGGGTGTGACAGGGAAAGGATATTGCAAAATCTCCATTCCCACCCCACTCTGGGGCCAACCATAGGTGGTATTTGCTGGTTCTCCAAACTACTCAAAATTTTCACTACCAGTTCTTCAGAACCTGTCAGAACATGATGAATTTCACCCCTGCTTCTGTCCTCAGTTTTTATAAATTTAAAAGACACAACACCAGAAGAAAAGAGAAGAAAAGAGAAAACAGTGAGGTAAACTTGTGTAATGATTAGCTCATTCTGATTGTGGCTCATTCTGATTATGGATGGGTACAGGCTGGTTTCTCCCAGGCTATAATATTTCTAGGAAGCTGAGGGGAAATATCAAAACAAGGCATTCTCTAGAAGTTTTTACATATCCTGCAAGAATGATTCAGCAGAAGTCAGCTGTTATTTCAAACTTTTTGATCCTGTGAACATTGTTTTCCCACAGCAAGGCACCTTTTCCTAGAATCATGGTTGGTTTTTGTAAGTGATATTCAGCTCCTTGGGAGGACATTCAAACCACCAACATTTCCTATCTTTTGTTCTGTATCTAAGTGACAAGTAAAGTCTGGACAGTGGTTTTCTACAGACATCACTGTTTTTAGCATCTTAGGGAACTATTCTGACTTCAACTCAATTTGGTCCTGTAAAAAAATTGAAGACTAAACTTGGGACTTCCTTTATGGAAAAAATATGTTTTACCATTAAGCTACAGATCTTCCAAAATCATGACTTCAGTCATCACTAGATGAAGGTAAAGGAATTCTCCTTTCAGCTGCTACACGTCTTTTATGAAAGAAAGGATATGGAGAATAACTCCATGAAATAGTTTATTTAAAGAATGTGGGTTTTATAAACAGGCTAAGTCTTCTGAAGAACTGCATTCCATATTTACTGAAATACTTGATATTTCCCTTTTGTTTCTTTTGTTGCAGCTAGAAGTGTGGAAGATAATTCTAAAAGATATAATAACCACTTTGGATCTTTGGATCAAAAGCTTTCTACTTGTGCTACTAATCTCTTCTTTGAAATTGAATAAAGAACCATAAGAGCAAAACCTATAATAAGTAAATAATCATAGGAGCAAAAGCAGGAAATGCATGTTAGACTGAAGATAATTCTAAAGTACTTACAGAGAAATAAATTGTTGGGCTGAATGGTAAATCACTAAAATGATATTTTTGCCCTTTGCAAATTAGACCAACACTTTCCAAGTGTGATATGAACCAGTTTCCTAAGAAAAAGGAAAAAAGGGCACAAATAGGCCTCAAATCTGCACTTCTAAATTATTCATTGGTATAAAGAACCACATCAACATTTTATCAACCCTGATGTAATGTTCATAAATATCAATAATACTGATGTGTCAGTACCTATTTGCTTAGGTTATGTGGGGTTTCATTAACTCAGAATCACCAGTTGCTACCAATATTCCAATTTACATGTTTTATTGACGTAACATGTCTCCCTTGCAACTTTGACTGTATTGTATTTCAGAACAGCTGCCAGCAAATTTTCTCATTGTCCCCATATTCCTCAAACAACAAATAGACACCAGGTGATTAAGCTCTGCAAACAAACAGGGTTTTCCCAGCAACAAATCAACACCTCTCTGTGTCTGGTATTTGTGGAATTTGATAAGCCACCCACTCTGCCCCCTCCCCATCCTTGTTATGTCTCTCCTCAGCCTTCTTCATCTTTTATCCTTCCCTTCACCCAGTCTCCAAAGGAAAGCATTCATAGTTAATTAACTGCTGAAATAGTGCAAGGAGCTGGGTTGAAGAGGAATGGAGCTTTGCGTCTGAATTTAAAAGAGTTTGAAAGCTCTTGAAGTTTAAAAACAAAACACCCAGAAGTGGCAAAGGGAAGCATGAAAGGTAAACAAAGAAATGGCTGGAGGGAAGCGCTTTTCACATATTTCCATTCTTGCCGGGTTAAATGAGAGCTGCAAATGAAAGATTGAATGATTTCTAGTGCCTTTTTTCTTCCAGCAATACATGATTTACTCTTTGTAATGAGACAGGGGGTTGATCACATCTTGCACAGAAAGTGCTTCTAATGAAGCATTATTGAGAACCTTAAATGCACATGTTTTATTTGTCACATATATATTCCATCTTTCTTTTGGGAGACTCAATGTACTATTGTCCTCTCCTTCCTCTTCTGTGTTATTGTCTAATAATCCTCTGAAGGAGACTAGGATGAGAGATGAGTCCCGCAAAACCATTGTGAAATCCAGCAGTCTACTCATATACAGGAGGAGTAAGAATGAGTGCATTAGTGCCTACCATGGGTACAGGTTTAACTATGTTCAGATCTTTCAGTAGATCTGAATCTCTCTTCTGTCCATCCATCACTGGCATAAACAATCAAGCTGAACAGTGAGAACATCAGCATATTGATGGCAGATATCCTGATTCCAGATATCCTGATGACATTCCTTAAGAGCTTCAGATAAATACTGAACAGCATTTAGAGGTCAAACAGTAAATCATGTTTACTTAGATGTATAGTTATTCTATTGTGGATAATTTGGCACAATAGTAGCCTTCTTCCTTACTTGGCCTTAGCAGATTAAAGAAGATAAATCTCTTCAACTCAATGATAGTGGTCCCTTGTAGGTTCCCTTATCTTATATTCTTTGTATCCCTTCTCTTAAGGCATGGTTTGGGGATCTAGTGCTTACAACCACCATCCATTGCCGAAAACTCCAGTTTCTAGTCATACAGGAAGTGGAAAACCTAGCCTTTTTAAAATCTAAAATAAGATGGAGAAATAATTAAATGGGAATCACAAACAAATCTCTTAAGTATCTCCAAAAGACTTATTTTAGATAGGTCAAATATAAAGTGATAATATCATGGAAACTGTTTAAAGGGAAATGAAAGAACCAATCACTCTCATTTCTTGCTTTCTCCATGATATGAAAATCAAAGGTAACTTTCCTTGGAAAAATCATGAAATTTAGTGTATTTTACAAAAATACATGATAACAAGCAACACAGATTGATATCACCAAACTGAAATGTTGTGCATTTGATCCATATTACTGATCCCTACTGAGAACTATGGAAATTTATTTCCCTGTCATGAGTGTCATATATGTTTCATTTCTGGTTGTGATGCAAGCTTTTATTTTGGTCATAAGCAAGAGCCACTCATATTTTCTAAGTGAAATGTTTCATTTGCAGACCATCAATTAGTAATCAATGCTATAAACTTCCCAGATGTTCTTAATTTTATAAATTCTATTACTTCTCTACTTTTATTCAGACATCTTACTTACAAAGCAGTTTTTAAACTTTTTTTATCTGACATTTACAGGATTACAAAACTTTTTTAAAAAATACAAGTATAAGAGAATAACAGAATAACAAGAGTTGAAAGTGACCTTTGAGGTCTTCTATCTAACCCTCTGCTCAGGCAGGAAACCCTATGCCATTTCAAACAAATGATTGTCCAATCTCTTCTTAAAAACTTCCAGTGTTGGAGCATTCACAACTTCTGGAGGCAAGTCATTCCACTGATCAATTGTTTTAACTGTCAGGAAATTTCTCCTTAGTTCTAGGTTGGTACTCTCCTTCATTAGTTTCCATTCTTGTTTCTTGTCCTGCCCTTGTGTGCTTAGGAGAATAGCTTGATCCCCTCTTCTTTGTAGCAGCCCCTTAGATATTGGAAAACTGCTATCATGTCACCCCAGTCCTTCTTTTCATTAAACTAGACATACCCGATTATTGCAACCTTCCTTTATATGTTTTAGCCTCCAGTTCCTAATCATCTTTGTTGCTCTTCTCTGCACTCTTTCTAGAGTCTCAACCTCTTTTTATATATTGTGGCAACCAAAATGATACAGTATTCCAAGCGTGGTCTTCCCAAGGCATTATAAAAGGATACTAACGCTATCCCTCTGTTAATGCAGTCCAGGATTATGTTGACTTTTTTGGCAACTGCAACACACTGCTGGCTCATATTTGTCGACTAGGACTCCAAGATCCCTCTCTCAGTTACTACTAGTGAGCCAGGCATCAACTATTCTGTATCTGTACATTTGGTTTATCTTGCCTAAATGTAGAACATTACTTTTGTCACCATTGAATTTCATTTTGTTACATAGAGCCCAGTGTTCAAGTCTGTCAGGATCCTTCTGTATCTTGAGCCTATCTTCTGGAGTGTTGACTAGTTGAATGGTTGAATTCTTGGTGTTCTCTGAAGATGTTTATCTGATGACATTATCTAGCTGGATAATGAAATGCCTGCAAAAAAACCCAAAACCCTAACCTCAGAAAGTACAGGAACCCCATAATTTCTGTGATATGTGAATATGCTAATTTGTCTGTACAATATAGTTATAAATTAATGTTGAGCTGAACATTTAAAAATAATTAGTTTAGCAAGAATAAATACAAAGTATCTCATCAAAGTGAGGATGAAAATGATTGGTATGTCTGCTCAACTTGCGATCCAGTGTTGGAGTGTAACAGTGAGACTTCTTTTCTCCATTCTTATGGTCCTAAATCTCTAAGGTAGACTTGATTTGGATACTTTTTCAAACAGAGAACATTCCCATATCAGTACTTCAAATACAGTAAGAAGACATTCCTTGCTAAAGGAGGACTGAAGGTCAGCCTAAACATCAGTGAATCTGTGGGTGAGTTAGCCTAACCCTGAAGAACATTTTGACCCAGATACAAACTATACAATACAATAAGCAAACATTTAGAATGGCATGATTAAAAAAGCAACTTAAGGAAAAATATGAACACCTAGATTGGAGCTTCAAAATGGTTTCTATTGAAAATCTGTTTAATTGTTATTTTCAATTCCAAGAATATTATCTCAAAGGGGACAGAGTTTGGTTGAAAAGAATTTTATTTTTTATTTATTTATTTAGCACTTCTAGACCGCCCCCTCTCCCAAAAGGGACTCGGGGCGGTGTACAGTCCATATCAAAAACATCATAAATAAAATTTAAACAATTAAAATTATTAAATGGATAAATACATAAATAAGAGGAGGATAAAAATAGACAGAAATGTAATTGCTAAATAAATAATTTAAAATATACAGAATTTAAAACCCCAGTGTCCTATAAAATTAAGTCCCCTAAAAAACCAGTAGGAAATATATATGCCAGGAGGTAGACGTTAAAAATTATGCCAGGCCAGCCAGTCGGAACAGGTGTGTCTTCAGTTTCTGCCGGAAGGAGCGGAAGTCAGTGGTGGTTCTAATGTCGGGGGGGAGGTCATTCCAGAGGGTTGGACCCATCACAGAGAAGGCCCTACTCCTTGGTGTTGCCCGTTGGCATTGCCTAGTGGACGGCACCAGGAGAAGCCCCTCCCTGTGAGAGCGAATTGGCCGCAGGGATGTGTGTGGGAGGATGCGATCCCGCAGGTAACTAGGCCTTATGCCATGGAGCGCTTTGAAGATGGTGGTCAAAACCTTGAAACGCACCCGAAAGACCACAGGTAGCCAGTGCAGCTCGCGCAGGAGCGGTGTTACGTGGGAGTACCTAGTACTCCCCATGACTGCCCGCGCGGCTGCGTTCTGGACTAGCTGCAGTCTTCGTGCGTGTCCCAAGGGAAGCCCCATGTAGAGAGCATTACAGTAGTCCAGGCGAGACGTCACCAGCGCATGAGTGACCGTGCGTAGGGCATCCCGGTCCAGAAGGGGGCGCAATTGGCGCACCAGGCGAACCTGGTGGAATGCCTCCCTTGCCACGGCTGCCACATGCTCGTCCATTGACAGCCGGGCATCTAGGAGGACGCCCAAATTGCGCACCCGTTCCACAGGGGGCAGTTGTTCGCCCCCTATGGCCAGTGTTGGAGTCAGCTGACTGAACCGAGGTGCTGGTAGCCACAGCCACTCAGTCTTGGAGGGGTTGAGTTTGAGTCTGTTGTCCCCCATCCAGATCCCGACGGCTTCCAAACACCGGGACATCACTTCGATAGCCTCGCTGGGGTGATTTGGGGTTGAAACGTACAGCTGAGTATCATCAGCGTACAGATGGTATTCAACCCCAAAACCATGGATGATCTCCCCCAGCGGCTTCACATATGTGTTGAACAGGAGGGGCGAGAAGACCGACCCCTGCGGCACCCCACAAGTGAGTGACCTCAGGGTTGACCTCTGCCCCCCTGTCAACACACATTGCGACCGGTCGGAGAGGTAGGAGCCGAACCACCGTAAAACGGTGCCTCCAACTCCCATCCCCTCCAGCCGGCGCAATAGGATACCATGGTCAATGGTATCAAAAGCCGCTGAGAGGTCTAATAGGACCAGGATAGAGGAACAACCTCTATCTCTGGCCCTCCAGAGATCATCAACCAGCGCGACCAAGGCTGTCTCTGTGCTGTGCCCGGGTCGGAAGCCGGACTGGTGTGGGTCTAGATATTCGGATTCGTCAAGGTGTCGTAGAAATTGCTGTGCCACCACATTCTCAACAACCTTCGCTAAAAAGGGAAGGTTGGAGACTGGACGATAATTAGCCAGCTCCATTGGGTCCAGTGAAGGCCTCTTGAGTAAGGGCCTCACCACCGCCTCTTTCAAGGCAGTTGGTAAGAAGCCCTCACCCAATGAGGCGTTCACCAGGCCCAGGAGCCAGCCTCGTGTCACCTCCCAGGATGCCAGTACCAGCCAGGAGGGACACGGGTCCATTAAACATGTGGTGGGTCGCAGCCGTCCACGCAACCTGTCCAAATCCTCGGGGGCAACAGAGTCAAACTCCTCCCAGAATGGTCTCACAAGACTCACTGTTGACGGCTCGTCCGGCCCACTGGAGGGGGCCCATCCGCTCCGGATCTGAGCGACTTTGTCCTGCAGATATTCCCCAAACTCCTCTGTTCTACCCTGCAAGGGTGCCCCCCACGTCCCCTGTGACAGGAGAGAGCGGGTCACCCTAAACAGGGCGGCAGGGCAGTTATCCGCGACCGCAATAAGAGCGGCACAATGTCTACGCTTGGCCGCTCTCAATGCCACAAGTTAGATCCGTAAATAGGCTCTTACCTGTGTTCGATCAGACTCGGAGCGTGAGGATCTCCACCTGCTCTCTAGACGTCTCCTATGGCGCTTCATCACCCTCAGCTCCTCGGTATACTAAGGAGCTCGGGTGGATCGCTGCCGCAGGAGAGGTCGTAAAGGCGCAACCCGGTCCAAGGCCCCAGCCACCGCCGTATTCCAGGCGGCCACTAGGTCCTCCGACCGAGCGCGGGTCAGGGCTACAGGTAGTGGCCCAAGTTCCATCTGGAACCTATCCGGTTCCATCAGGTGCTTGGGGTGGTACCAGCTTGGACAGGCTGGCTCCGCCTCCTCGCGGTGGGGGGTAGCGGCAGGGAAGTCGAGCCGGAGACATGAGTGATCTGACCATGACAGGGGAGTAATAACTAAATCCCCTATTCCCAGATCACTCGTCCACTGTTCAGATACAAAAATAAGGTCCAGTGTGTGACCGCCCTCATGTGTGGGGCCATGAATTAATTGGGTCAGGCCCATGGCTGTCATGGAAGCCATGAACTCCCGAGCCACCTCAGATGCTGCTCCCATCGAGGGCAGGTTGAAGTCCCCCATGACCAAGAGCCTGGGGATCTCAACCGCCGTCTCTGAGATCAGCTCGAGGAGCTCGGGCAGGGCCGCTGATGTATAGCGAGGAGCCAAGTATACAATCAGCAGGCCCAACTGCCTCCCTGGGCCCCATTTCACACCTAGGGATTCACAACCGGGTATCTGAGGAACAGTGAACTCTCTCGGTTCCAGACCATCCCGTATAACTACCGCCACCCCACCACCCTTACCCAGGGCCCGAGGCTGATGGAATGCATGGAAACCCGGTGGGCACATTTCCACGAGGGGTAAACCACCCTCGTGGCCCAACCAGGTCTCCGTTATCCCTGCAAGGTCCAGCTCCCCCTCGGAGATCAACTCGCTAATGAGGGGGGCCTTGTTGGTTACGGACCTTGCATTGCAAAGCATCAGCCACAGGCCCTGGCTCTGTAGTTCCTGACCACCTAGGCTGCGGGGGTTGGTACAAACGACCGGGCGTAGCCAACAGCCACGGTCTCCCAACCGACCTTGTGATCTTCTCTTGTCCTCGCATACCCCCCTCCCCGCGACCGATGTAATAAAACAACCCTCTACCGGAATAATTTGTTCCTTCTCCCCCCCCCACCCCACTCACTTCCCTCCTGGACTCACCTGTTCGTCTGGCGCTGGCTTCCCTCCCGGCCTGGTTAACCCACCCCCCCTCCCTGGAACCCCCTAAAAACAATGTAAAACATTTGGCTAAAAATCCCCTCAGCTTCCGTTTCTTCCACCTCTCGGGGTTCACAAACCCGTCATCAAGGCAGGCCCTTGTAAGAGCCAAGGGCCATACCTGCGAGAGAGGGGCCTCCCGCAGGCGGAGCAGGTCTAACCTTGAATAAATTGATAGAATATTGAAGCCCAATTGGGTAAGGGTGCTGGTGGTAAAAGTCAATAGCCGGAGGGCTAAGAAGGACAATTCAGTGTGGTCATTTGGGTAGGAAGCATCTATGTCTTCTTTTCCTCCTTCTCCTCCTCCCCCCTCCTTCTCCAGAATGCTTAGAAAATATAATTTGGCCCTAGAAGTGTTAATCTTAACCTCTTTACCCCCATGTTCAGTCACAATATTAATGGGAGTTAATATAAATTCAGGAATTTATTGTAGAATTTTTTTTACCCATTTTGTCTCAAACTGCAGTTTAATTAGACTGTAAACTTATGGATTCTTTTTTCTCTGCAAACATAATTGAGTTAAATCCTAAACCAGATATTTCATTGGCACAATCTAAGTCAGAAGTGTCAAACTCAATTTCATTGAGGGCCACATCAGCATTGTTTTTGACCTTGGGAGGCGGGGTGGGGTGGCCAGCTATACGTCACTCGTGTCAGGGGTGCCTGTGGCAGCCGAGAGCTCTGCCAGTGAAAATGGGTTGTTTCCAGGGTGGCCCTGTAGGTCAGATATAAGCACCCTGAGGGCCTGATCCCCCAGGCCTTGATTTTGACACCCCTGATCTAAGTGTGAAACTATGGCTATTTATAAATATATAACTGCATTTAAAGTGAAGACTACCCTCCCTCTGTAAGAGAGGGAGAGAGAAGCCCATTTGTTTTTAATGCTCTAATAATTATTCTCTAGACATATTTTTGCAAACTATTTCTTCTTTCATTGTCCAAGCTTTGATTTCAGGTCCTTCTATTTATTTCTCAGGATTGGTGGCTAATCAAAGTCAGTTTCTTACTACCACCACCCCATCATCTCTAATCAATTGATTTGTTTCCCTTCTTTTCTTTATTATGATTACAGATATTTGGAGGTATAAAAACTTCCAAATCCAACTCATTAATCAAAGAACCCACTGTTGGATTTTTAAATGTGACTACATTCATGTTCTCCTTCACCCCCCGCACTGAGATTAACTTCAAACACTACGTTAGTAGAATGAACTTCTCCTCTACAGTGGCAAAATTTGTGCCTTCTCTTCACTGCCGGAAAAACAATTCCAATAAAAAAAAACAATTCCAATAAAAATAGAAGTGTAAGATATTGTATTGTTAAGCTGAACAAGATGTTCTCAGCCAGGATCAAAAGGTTTCTTCTAATCAAGTTTGCCTTGAATATTTTTAATCTAAAAATGGGGTCAAGAAAAACACAGTAATTACTTCATGCCACCATGAGTAAGTTTATATGTTTCATGCAGCCAATTTCAGAACTTTTATCTTCCTTGCAACTTGCTGCCTGCTGGACATGGAAGTAAAGGATTGGTAAGAAGGAAGAAGGAAAAGAGAATGGCACAGAAAAACAAGGAACATGCTTTGCCTTTGAACCTAGTCATCTTCAGTCTAGAAAACTATGACTGAAATTAGATGTCAAAACAATAAAATGTTGTCCTTCCATTTAAAGTTCTAAATCCAGGTAAAGGTAAAGGTTCCCCTTGAACATGTATGCTAGTCATTCCCAACTCTAGGGGATGGTGCTCATCTCCTTTTCAAAACCGAAGAGCCAGCGCTGTCCTAAGATGTCTCTGTGGTCATGTGGCCGGCATGACTAAATGCCGAAGATGCACAGAATGCTGTTACCTTCCCACCAAAGGTGGTTCCTATTTTTCTAGTTGCATTTTTACATGCTTTTGAACTGCTAGGTAGGCAGAAGCTGGTAACTCACTCCGTTATGCAGCACTAGGGATTTGAACAACCGAACTGCCAACATTTCTGATCAACAAGCTCATCATCTTAGCCACTGAGCCACCATGTCCCTCTTCTAAATCCAGAGGAGGCTATAATTAAAAAAAATTAGACTGGGCCAAAATGGTTAGATTAGCCTTCAAAATTAAAGATGAAGAAGATGCAGAATATTAATTAATCTGGAATAAATTATATGAATGGATAGAGGCAACAGGTAGGAATTAGAGAAAGTAAGATTATAAATGCTAACACCGAAAATAGGAATGTATATAATTAAAACTACAAAAATCAATTAAAATGTAAATATTCTAATGTAAGAAGAAACTTAGCTAAAAGCTTTTTGGTTATATTATTATTATTGTTACTAAATCATTATTATTGTTACTAGTTTGTATGTTAATGTTTAATACCACTCCTTTTTGGGGGGGTCATTTTTATTTGTTAATGTTATACCCTGACAATGCACTGTTTTCAAAAAATTGTTTATTAATAAAATCTATTAAAAAATAAAGTTCTAAATCCAGCTTAAACAAGAAAAGACTTTTTTTTTAAAAAAAATACAGACAACTCTTAGAACCCACCCAATTTCCAAGTATTTCCAGTTCAAATGAACGCTTTTGCAATAAGGAGAATAGAATTAATGCATACTTTCCCGTTCTTCTGGACTTTATAAAACCAGATTATAAACCAAATTTTCAGCAGCAAATGGAATGGCAGTTTGGTTGTTGTTGGTAAAAAAAAAAAGTCATCAATTTCCTTCTCAAGTATCTGGGAAAGTAATACAAATGGGAGACAAAGAGAGACAGCGAGAGGGCGCGGGATGAGTGTTGATACCAAATGTTAAATGCAGTGTGGAATATAAGGTTTAGGAATGGGAAAGGGGAAAAAAAATATTGTGCTTAACAGCATGCATAAGAAATGAGCCAAGCCAAGCCAAATCCCCTTCCTTAATTTTGCTTCCTAATTTCCTCTTTTTAAATACACAGAGGGCATAACTTGGTATTGTCAATCTAACTGCATAATGGAAAATACCCAACAATAAAAGCATATGGAATACATTCTTTGTAACAGTTGTTTCCTCTCTGCCTGTATAAAACTAGCATTTAATGCAAAACTGTCATTATACATGATATTGTGATCTGCAAAGCTGATGCAGCTTTTTCTCTGCTGTGGATTTGAAGTGGCAGATCCATAGTTAAGCTGAAAATTAGCTCATCCCTGAACAGCCTAGAAAGAATACAGGAAGTCCTCGACTTAACAACAGTGCATTTACTGACCGTTCAAAAAGGCACTGAAAAGCATGCCTTATGACCATTTTTCATATTTATGACTGTTGCAGCACACCCATGGTCACGTGGTCAAAATTTGGGTGCTTGGCAACTGGTTCATGTTTATGACGGTTGCAGTATCCAAGGATCATGTGATCCCCTTTTGTGACCTTCTGACAAGCAAAACCAATGGGGAAGCCAGATTCACTTAACATCCATGTGACTGACTTAACAACTGCAAGAATTCACTAAGCAACTGTGGCAAGAAAAAAGGAAAATGGGGTATAACTCACTTAACAATTGATGTCTCACCTGGATTTTCTACCTGGATTTTCTTGACACCCTCTAAGGAATCACAGGAACAATTCTGACATCTCACTAAGGACCAGGGTTCTGCTGGTCCTTATTCCATAATCTGGAGAAATACATGTTATTTTGTTTTGCTTTATTTTCACTGATAACATGGACTTCCTTTTAGTCTATAATGGAATGAATGTGTCTTTATTTTTTAAATTGATCATTGAAGAAGCCTGCTCTCAGGCTCACTGTTTTTGAGTTTTGAAATCTATTTAAAAATACTACGTCCTTTAATGCAGGACTCCCCAACTTCAGGACTGGGCCATGCAAGTGACAGGCATGTGCATGATCACACGCAAAACTACATTTGTGTGAGTGATGGGTGCATGCGCTCTCCACTTGGGCAAATGGAGCTGTGTGTGCTTGCGTGCCTGTCTACCATTTTTATGGAACCATTCCTCTTCCTCATGCCCCCAGCCAGGCCGCCAAGCTAGAAAGGCTGGGGACCACTGCTTTAATGAGCATAAAGAAAACACAAATTACTTTCATGCCCATTCTCTGTCATGAAAGAAACTTTTGCTAAGTCTTCTTTCATCCTCTTTAGCCTACCTAGCACAGTTGTTCTATAAAAGTAAGGGAAATGAAATTGTGAAGCATGTTTCAGCTTAAATGACTCTTCATCTTACTCCTTCAATGACTCCCTTACCAACCGTCTTTATAGACAGCCCATAACAAAGTTTATGAAAATGACTCAGAACATTTTTTTTAAAAAAAGTCATTGTAAATAAGGAGAACAAAGCAACGTGTCATATTTGAGCTTTTGAAAAGCAGAATGTGCACCCTAATCTTTGGAATAAAAGCAATGTTATCATTCTCCCTTGTTTTTATTACTGTGTTATCATATTGCTGTGCACTGAAATAGATATGCATTGCTCTGAATATGGGGGAAAAAGAGCTGTATCCATGCCTCTATTTATGCCATAAACATATTTCTTATTTTAGAAAATCAAACCATCTAATTCCAAAATAAATCCAGTGCTTCCCACGGAAGTGTCCTAGCATTTTATTGGAATAGCTGAGCCTTGAATCTGGTCCTGTAAGTCGACGAAGTGGAACTTGATTGCAAAGGCAGCAACAGGAAAGAGCTTTATCTGTGTAATGTAACACCATACCCGATGGACAGTTTAATAGCTAAACCACGGGCAAGTTGGCTTATTTGGCTTTTAAAGTTCCTGAAAAGGCTTCTTGGATGCTCTAATTCTTTGGAATCTGAGCTCCCAAAGTGATGGATTTAACAGTCTTCTAGTCCCTGTTACACAAAGCCATCCCCTCCCCAGGTAGGGCATGAAAGCTTAACTGGTAATTTCAACGAACCATGGAGACCACCTCAGCTGGAATTGAAAGATAAGATGCACGTATCCTGGAATTCCTACCAGGCGTGAATCTTTTCCATGAGATTGAGAAAAGCAGGCCTAGGATCTGTAGAATAAAGCATCTACATATTCATGTTGTTATATGGAGTAAAATGTTCTACATGTTATACTATTCAACTTGTATAAAATGGGACATGTGCAGGCATTGCAGCTTTCTCTGAAATTATAGAAAACATAAAGGATGTGAGGAAGACAAAGCACAATTGCAGCTTTTGGCAGGTATAGTTTGTGTAATTTTTCAGAATATTAGGGATTTTGCAAAGTCCCCCCCCCCCAGTTGAAAGACACATTCTTTCCCAACTTATTTCAGATGCACAGAACAAGATATCCCAAAGGTGCTTTTTTTCAAGAGGCAACTGGACTGTCTGTTCTTTGGGGGGGAGTGGAGGGTTGGATCTAGAGAAATCTAGATAAGAATGTTTCTGTGAATATGGAATTGAAGTTCCTTACTGAATGCAATCAACCAGAAATGTTGAAATGTTTAGTGAATGGTGTAACATTGAACAATTAATACCTTTTTTGTTTAATGTATTTATGGACAAATATTCAAGGAATACTTGTGGCAATATTAGTTATGTTGGTTGGTGATGTGAATATGTTGATATTTTTGTATATACAGTAGATGATGCCAAGTTGTTGGTTGAGAACCCAGATTATTTGTGTGTGTGTGTGTGTGTGTGTGTGTGTGTGTGTGTGTGTGTGTGTAGATACAAGGTATGATAAAGAAGAGTATGAATCGGGAAAATAATATATAAGTTGCCAGGTTTATCATTTGAGAGGGGAAATAAATGATTGCAGGATACAAACAGAAGAAAAAAACCTAAACCACATTTGTGTACCTTAGCAGAAGGTTTGCAGTAGATGGAAAAATGGAGACTACAAATACTATTAGAAAAGTAGTAGGTGATATGTAAACTATTGTGAAGAACAAAAGTTTATCAAAAGAAAAAATTGCACCATATGAAAGCATACTTTTCCCCAGCATTTTACAGTACAATATATGAAAGTGAGCTGTGCATATCTCAGGAGGCATATTACAGTAGTGCAGGGGTGTCCAAACTTGGGAACTTTAAGACTTGTGGACTTCAACTCCCAGAATTCCCCAGCCAGCATGGCTGGCTGGGGAATTCTGGGAGTTGAAGTCCACAAGTCTTAAAGTTCCCAAGTTTGGACACCCCTGCAGTAGTGGAAAGTAGTGAAAATTGATTACTTTAGAATTGTGTTTGATAAAACAGGAATAGTGTCAAGAATGAATGCATGTGAATGAAGGTGGGCTAAATGCAATCGTGTATGACCAATACAAAAGAAGTATTTCAGATGACTGGTATTAACCAAGTAAGTGAAGATCAAATCATAAAACAAATATATGACAGAAGAGTTGAGAAGGGAAAGGCAAGGAAAGCCATGACTGGAAGTTTATGAAATCCTCAAGAATGAAGTAAGAAATTTAGAGGATAAATTTCAATGTATAAGGTGGTTCAAAGTTCAAAAGATCGTAAAGTGTGTTATGGTAATTTATATTTAATTATACTGTATTTTCTTGTTCTCTTTTGTCTTTACTATATTAAGCTTACTATTTCTTATGCTTTTTCTATACCCTGCATAATGTTTCTTACCCACGGGTGGTAGTCACTTATCTTCCCTACCGGTTCACAAATGTGAGCATGCTCACTTCGCTCACGTGCATGCACTTTTTGCAAAAAAAAAAAAGGGGCCTAAATGGTATGCGGTAAAGCCAGGGCGGGTGGGCGGTGGCTCAGGCGATTTCCGCTACTGGTTCAGGCGAACCGGTCTGAACCAGTAGAATGCCACCGCTGTTCTTACCCCAAATATGAATAGCATTATGGATATGAATATATGAGCTGGAGAGGGAAAGGGACTGACAAGCTTTGAGAGCACATGCAGCAGAAGAAATATCCCAGTATCTTATCTATTTAGAGGTTTAATTATAATATCTAGTACATTTCTGGTTGAAGCTTCTTAGTGCTATTCACCAATGTCTGTCAACTTTATATCAGTGTTAGATACTGTATAAAGTCCTAAGTTGCATTAACAGAGGGGTAGAATCTAGTGCCCCTTTATAATGCCTTGATAAGACCACGCTTAGAATGCTTCTTCCAGTTTTGGTTGCCATAATGTAAAAAAGATGTTGAGACTCTAGAAAGAGTGCAGAGAAGAGCAATAAGAATGACCAGGGGGACTGGAGGCTAAAACATATGAAGAATGGTTGCAGGAACTGGGTATGTCTAGTTTAATTTTAAAAAGGGCTACAATGGACATGATAGCAGTCATCCGATGCTTAAGAGGCTGCCACAAGGAAGAGAGAATCAATCCATTCTCCAAAGCACCTGACAGCAGGACAAGAAACGATGAATGAAAACTTATGAAGAAGAGATCCAACCTAGAAATAAGGAAATATTTTCTGACAGTGAGAGCAGGGTAATCAGTGGAACACATTGCCTTCCGACATTCTGTGTGCTCCATCAGTGGAGGGTTTTAAGAAGAGATTTACAGCCATTTGTCTGAAATGGTATAAGGTCTCCTTGAACAATGGATTGGATTAGAAGACCTCCAAGGTTCCTCCCAACCTGTTCTGTTCTGTTCTGTTCTTTTTCTACTCTACTCTATTCTACTCTACTCTACTCTACCCTACCCTGCCCTACTCTACTCTACTTCTAATCCAGAGGTTCTGTGGGCTTGTAGTGCCTTCCTACCTCACTTGAAACAAACAACTGCTTCTGAATTTATTTAAAGGTGGTTCTTATTTTATGCATTAAAATACTTGCCCTACTGATTAGGCCAGGGGTTGTTTTAATTCAGCATTTTATTTCTGGTACTGGCCACCTAAATAACTCTAATTAGCCAGCAAGCAAGAGATGATGAACTACTGTTGCTGTCCTTCACATAGCCCCTCACGAGTTATATCCCTGGATAGACCTCTTGAATATACACAATCTCTTTTAAAACCATCCAACAGAGCAATCATCACACCATCTTGTGGCAAATAATTCCATATGTTTGTTATATGCTGTGCAATGTAATGCTTTCTTTTGTCTGTTCTAAATTTTATTCCAGTTAGCTTCATTAGATGACCCTTTGTTGGGGCATTTTGAAAGATGGAGAAAACCCTATGTTCTCTATGCCATGCATGATTTTATACACCAAAATCAATTAACCTCTTCTTCTTAGCAGAAGAATCCAAATGTTCTTAGCCATTTCTTATTAGCAAAGTATCCAAGATCCCTGATAATTTTGGTTATCCTTCTCTGCATTTTCTTTTCAGCTCTTTTAAATCATTTTTCCCAATGTGAGGAACAAAACTGTATAGACACTCCCACATCTGGACCTATTTGTATAATGGCATTGCAACACTGACAATTTTATTTTCAATACCTTTTTGTCATGATCCCACAAATGGAATCTGCCTTTTGCAGAGTGGCTGCATACTGAATTGACGCCTTCCCTGAGTTTTCAGGATCTTTTTCTTGGTAGGAAAAGTAGAACTTAGAGAGGGTTGCTATGTCAGGGTTCCAAATAGCTCCTGAAAGTAAATCAGAATCTGAGGCAAAGGCTTCCTCAAAGTTCTAATTTATTAAGAGAGCCATGTTGGCACATCTGGGAAAACCCGAATCTGAAAGCTTCCCGGTTTTCCCCACCCAGTTGAAAGTTCAAGATCTTGCCCACACACAAACAAGTCCATCACATGGTCCAATCTTCCACTGCCATGCTGGCAGTTCCAACCATCCAGTTTCAGTCAGATGCAAAGGTGCAAAGACAAAGGATGACCTTGGCTTTCTAGAAAGAATTTTGTTATGGCTGCATATAATCTAACTCCCTCCCATTTTCCCACAATAGAAAATGCACAGTAGAATAATAGAAAGTGTGGCACACTCCAAAGATCCAAAAGAAAAAATGGCTGCAGGCCTGACACGCTCCACTGAGCCTCCTTTTATACTTACTTAAATTGAACAACGGTGTCATTGAAATTCAATATAATGAGATCCTTCTGGAGGATTAATCTTAATACGATTATCAAAAATTGTGATGCATCTTCCAACTAAATTCCCCAATAAAATAAAGATCATGAAGGTTCCAGCAATAATGCTTTTTTTTTTGTTAAACAAATCACCCATTGAAATATCAATATCAAGTATGATTTAGTAAGGGCAAAGGAAGGGCATGTGTAAATAAAGATAAGCATCAGACATTGCTGTCAGAGAGCCCCTCTTTTCTTACAGTCAAAAGAAATGAAAAATAATCCTGGCAATTTGCTTCATAAAGTGAAAACAGCCCAGTGATGGTTGGCTGTTATCTGTGCCATCTTGTACCTCTGTCACCATCCACTGCATTCGTTTTTCCAAGGATCTACAAAGAACTTATAAATGCACAATGTCAGCTCACCTGAAATATAAAAGGGAGAAGGTATGACGGAAGGATCCAAATGATCCTGATCCTGTTGTTACTTCCTCTTTAGCCCCCATACCTCTTACCTTAAACTGTCTACTGTGGACCTTACACGTTTCTTAAGAGGTGCCTAAGGGGGCGTGGATAAACGCACCAGCATGCCTACCGTCCCTGTCCTACTGTCCCCATTTGTATGTCCTCATTTTATGTGTTTATGGCTGTTTCGTTTACTTATATTCATTTATTTATGCCAATTTTCATGTGTCCATGTCTATATCTCTACTCATACTTGTCCCCTTGTACTTGTTGACAAATATAATAAATACATAAATGCTCAGACCAAAGGAACAAAAGGAAGAAGATAAAAAAGGCCCAAGCAGGGATCCTCTGTTGAGATGTGGGACCTTGATCAATAATATATCTCCATACTATCAGAAACAATCTTTTTTTTATTTACCATGTTTGATTTATGAAACGCCTGAAAAGAAAACAGCCAAGCTCAAAGAGCACAAAAGACCTCACAGCTCAACCTTCTAGCTACACATATTTCCTTTTTTGAGTTTTACATATTAGTGAAGAACACTGGTTGAAATTTCTGAATGACTATATTTCCAGACTGCATTTCCAATCACGAGCTTCGTGTTTCAGTGGCGAGAAAAGCATGGAAGAATGCAAGAATATTTTAAAGCCCAACTCTCTCTCCACCCCAGAAGCAGACAAAAGCTACTATTCTTTTGTTAAGATCAAACAGGTAGCTTTAGCAGTAAGCCTGTATTTGGTTCTTATTTAACTCTAACTATGAAAAGACATTTCTCCCCACCCCCCCCCTCTCTCTCCATTTCATCCTCTGTGTGGTTTATAAAGAGTTTTTGAACTGACATGACATAATTTTTTCTTCATCATTGCCTATTAGTTTCCCTCAATTCCTGAAGTATATTTTACTGACCTGCCTCTCTAAAAAGTCATAACATTAATAAAGACGATTAAAATTGTTTTGGCTGTGCAAGCAATTTGATTACTAAGTTTTTGTTCTGCTTTTTTAAAAAAAAAAACACACCCACATCTCTAAAGCAGATTTCATTTGGTATGCTGAGAGCATTTCTATAGCTTCTGTCAAAGAGCGCCTAGAAAAACCTTCCTTCCTTCCTTCCTTTCTTTGTCTCTTAGCTGCACTGCCGAGATATTTGATGGTTACAGTTGTTTTATTGAATGAAATTCAAGCCAGAGGAACATGTAAAGAAATGAATTTATAGCTATTCAAGCCTCTCTTTCTGTCATAAGATCCTTAAAGTCAACACAGAACCAAGGAGAATAGCCTGTGGGCTCTTGGAACAAACCACAGCACTAGTTCAAGAATGATACAATTATTCCAAACTCTCATATGGTCTGTTAAAAAAAAATCACATCATTTCCTATTTAAGAAAGAGGGGAGGAAGGCAGAGAGAGGCTTGGGAAGGTATTAGACGGGAGGCTGGGGGGTGGGTGGGGGAAATCATTCACCGCACAGACAGAGGCCTCACACAGATCTTGTATGTGAGTTCAAAGCCTCTGATTGGCGAGCCTCAGGAAACATTTAGCCAATGAGGACCCTGGGATACCTGTCCATTCAAGAAAGCCAGCATGGCACTGTTTTGTTTAAAGAAGAGGAAGTGGAGGGAGGGAGGGAGGGAGGAGGGGGCTGTCTGTTATCACTTTTCATCAAGGTTTCCATTGTAGCTAAGCAAAACTCTGAACTTTACATTCTGACTTCATTTACTCAAGACATCAAAAAGCTCCATTCCTTGAAAGATTTTTGGAATAGTGCTCAAGCAGCATTTAATTCTAGGAGGCCACTTGTTTGTATATTGGAAATCAAATTCTGTCTTTACCAGTATGCTCTTGCCATGAAGTCATTTTTTTGTGCTGATTGAAATCATCTGTTTTCAGTTCGCTGACAAATTAATTGAACTTTCCTCTGACTCAGGGGCCTTCTGACTCTTGAAGCAGATTTTGTCTACATGCCGTCTCCCAGACGAACACAATTTAATCTCCTAGGCTTTAAATGAACTTTATGTTTCCAGAAAGCTAGTGAAAGAAGCATTTGTTCTGGTGATAGCGTTTTCCTGCTTTTACAAACAGGGAACAAGAATAGAGGTATATAGAATATTTATTTTCCCCCAGCTAATAACTAGCTCCTTAAAGTGTTAACTCGGATCTTGTGATGAACAGTGACAGCAGCATTTTGAAATGTTGGTATGAAAGAATGGAAAAAATAGTTTGCTGCAGATGACTCTGGGGAAGGGCATAACTCAGTGCTAAAGCACATGTTCCCCATGTAGAAGATCTTTGTTCAATTCCTGGCATCTTTGGGCAAAACCCATGAAAAATCTCTCTCCGAAATCCTAGAGAGCAGCTGCTAGCTAAAATTAAATCAAGTTAGGGGATGATAGGATTTGATTTTCAATAATTCCTGAAAGGACAATTCTTGTACATCCCTGATATGAACGATAATGAACTAGATAAACCAATTGTCTTAATTGGCATGGAATTAGTTGTTAATGGAGTTACCATCCCCAAACTAATTTCAACATTTTAATTTTAAGCACAAATCTTTTGTATGGTCTTTGCCTTTCCTTGTACCTGTGGCTAGGGAGGCCATAACAACACCACAACAAGAAGGGGTGAATATCAGAATAGAATAGAGCTGGAAGGGACCTTGGAGATCTTCTAGACCAGCCCCCTGCTCAAGCAGGAGAACCTATACCATTTCAGATAAGTGACTGTCTAGACCAGAGGTGGGATTGACTTACCTTCTCTACCAGTTCGTAAATATGAGCATGTTTGCACGCATGCTAGCTTCACTCGCACACTTCGTCTGTGCACATGTACCCCCTTTGCGCATGCACAGTGCTCATGCATTACGTTGGGGTGGGTGGGTGGAGCTTCCCGCAGCCGCCGCTACTGGTTCACCCAAACCAGAGAGAACCACCAGAATACCACCTCTGGTCTAGACTCTTCTTAAAAACCTGATGGAGTGCCCACAATTTCTGAAAGCAAGCTGTCCCACTGGTTAATTGTCCTCACTGTTACGAAGTTTCTCCTTAATTCCAGGTTGCTTTTCTCTTTGATTTGTTTCCAACCATTGTTTCTTGTCCTACCCTCTGGTGCTTTGGAGAATAATTTGACCCCCCTCTTCTTTGTGGCAGCTGCTCATGAACTGGAAATAGAGTCAGGAATGACAGTATCAGCCATGAACAAGGTGCTAGGATACCCCCTTCTCAAACATTCCCTAATGTGATTGCCTTAAACAATTATCAGTATCCAGCCTAATGGTTCTAAGAAGTCAGTTAGTTGGCATTCAGTTACAGAAAGTTTTGGAACTCAGATCTTGATGTAGGACTTGCACTGGCCATTATGAATGACCGGTGGTAAATGGGGATGATACCCCTCATGTTATCCTTCTTAGGCTTGGCAATGGCATTTGATCCCATTAAACATGATGTCCTTTAGAACTAGTTCTGAAAGCTGAGGATCCAAACTGCCTTCTTGAGTATGTGGTTCTAATTAATATTTTGGGGGAGGAGAGATTGAGCTCCTGTACAAAGCAGTGTGTGGTGTTTCAGAGTTCCGCCCTCTCCCTAGTATGATTTAACATGGAGTCTCTAAGGAAAGTCATCCATAGGTTTGGGATCAGATACTTTCAATATGCAGATTATACCCAGCTTTACATCTTTATTTCAGGGTGAGGATGATATGCAATAGAAGCTTTGATTTCATCCTGAGGATCTGGCTGGGGCAAAACAGACTCAGCTTGGCATATTCGAATTCCCAAGATGAGAACGGAGGGGTCCTTGGTGCTCTTTGAGCTTGGTTGTTTTCTTGCAGATGTTTCATTAACCAAATTAGGTGACATCCTTGGTGCTAGTCCTATGCTAGTCTTTCAAGAGGAGAGCTCTGAACTTTGAGGAGGAGTGGGGGAAACTACACATCCATCAATACAAGAAAAATATCACTATATCTTATTGCTCCCTTTATTTGATGAAGTAAAATGGTTTGTGCTATTTCTCATTTGTTTTTACTTTTTGTTGCTACCTAGGGTTCTGTATATTAGTATAATGTTCAGTTTGAATGGAGCATTATTACATTAAAAATAGAACTAGGGTTGTCTTTAGGAGGGAATGTTTTTACTGAGCCATAACACTGGTCCACTTAGGTTAGCATTGACTCTGAAATGCAATGTATTTCTCCAGGATTTCAGAGTGGTTCCTTTCCCAACACCCTGTTTCTCCCAAAATAAGCCCTCACCAGATAATAAGCCTAATTGGTCTTTTGAGCGCATGTGATAAAATAAGCCCTCTCCCCCAAATATTACAACACAGCAGTAGCAATGAGGTGACCATGCTCTCCGCCTCCTGCACCTCAAAAATAATAATACCTCCCTGAAAATAAGGCCAAGCGCTTATTGGGGGGGGTGTCAAAAGAAAATAAGACCCTGTCTTATTTTTAGGGAAACATGGTACAGAGAGCTATACTAAGGCTTATATCCTTATTAGTGGTTTATAACTTTTTTTAGAGTTATTACATCATTGCTGTGCCAAAAGGGCAGTAATGATGATAGGTTTTATATTGCCTAAGTGATAGTTGGGTGACACTAGAGGACCTTGATCCACAAAACAATATTATAATATTATAATCTGTCTGTCTGTCTTTCTTTCTTTTTCTTTTCTTTTCTTTCTTTCTTTTTCTTTCTCTTTATTTATTTCTTTCTCTTTTTCTCTATTTCTTTCTTTCTCTTTCTTTCTCAATTAATATAAAATACATTCTTGTCTTTTCATATTTTTTAATGAATGGATGGCAAATTAATGAGAAAAAAATGAAAAACTGGTCGTTCACGAAAAGAAAAAGAATTCAATGTCACTGAACACTAATTGTTCTCTCTCTGAACAGCCATGATGCATAAATATAACTGTGAAAGTAAAGTTAACATATGCTCAGTTTTCAATAAAGACATGTGTTTGTATTTTACTCGGGGAGGGTTTGCCTTTAAAGGGAACCTAAAAATGCTTTAAATAAATACATGTTCCCACCAAAGTTAAGCCACTTCTAAACTGAATTGCATTTAGTGGGAGAGACTTTTAAATGCATGCTTAAGTCACCCATTAAAACTACTGAGGCTTAAAAGAACTTAACAGCATCTGATGCATTTACTCAGAAACCCATTGTATGAAATGGACCATATTTCCATTTGTTTGTACAGTATGTAGTATTACAGCCTCGGTGATAGATTGAATTAGCCCTTTTTTGTTAACAAGCAACACCAGTGAAATATTGTTTTTTTGAAATAGAAGTTACTTTTAGCTTTAAACCACAGTAGTTTTGTTAATGTTCTGCTAGTTAAGTAGCAACAATATTTTTTTTTAAAAAAATTAAGTGACAAAGTTTTAAAAAAGAATTTGGTGATGTTTTCCCATATTAATCAATTGCTTTTCAGTTCCTGGCAGAATTGGAGCTCCATTCAAGAGCAGCAGAGATAAAATAATTCAACTGAGATGCCAGAGCACTTGTGATGATGGGAACAAACAAGCCCCACCCACCACCCAGGCCATTACAACACAAAACAACAACGGACACACAGCAAGCACCAACCAGCACCAATCTACTAATCATGATACAACTACACAGCCAATCAATTCACTTACTGAAACAAAGCCATCACTCTACACACCCCAACCAAGATTTATAGAAAGACGGCAGCTCCGACCACGCTTTACTCACACAAACACGAAGCCAAAAACACCATCCTGAAGATGGCGAGTGAGACCTCACCAAAACATTGCCAAGACAATCTCAATCTTACATGGGAAAAGACTTGAATACAACAAGACCAGCATATATATATTGTAACGGCCTGGGTGGTGGGTGGGGCTCGTTTGTTGACTAGGGCTGGTTTCCAGATGTCTGGTAGGCAGGAGGTATCATCATATTTATTCATGTTGTGGGGGTGTTTCTCTTTCGATAGCTTCCATAATTATTCTCTTGTTGAAGTGTTCTGTTTTGGACATTAACCTGGTTCCTTCAAAATTAATTTCATGTCCTGTAGCTGCATGTATGTATGTATGTATATACATACATACATACATACATACATACATACATACATACATACTGTATATACATACACACACACACACACACACACACATTATTGTCAGTATTTGAGATTGTATCCCACTCCCTATCAGTGGGAAGCTGTTATTGGGACCATGTTGTCCTTGTGGGTTTCTCAGATATTTTGCTTGTGACATGATTTTGGATTTTGTAAAAATTTGGTCTACTTCTCCACAGCTCTTTAGCGCACAGAAGCAACTAATTCTGTAATAATACTTTGAAACTTTATGTTCAGTAATGGATAGTTCTCCAAAGTATATTTGGTAATCAATCAAGATCTGGCGGACTTGCAATCAGAACTTGCAAGGACATTAAAACTTCTATTCCTTCTTTTTAGACAAGTGCTTTTACCCGATAATGAATTGTCCCAGCACTTATTGGTGTAATTAATTATTAATTATATCATTAATTCTATCAATGACTGCTGAAGATGAACATCCTAACATATCTTGAAAATATAAGATTGCTCACACTGTAGTCCCTCGAAAGATACTGCTGTGTTTCATCTAAAATAAAACAGGGTCTTATTTTTTTTGACCCCCAAAATAAGGGCTCAGCCTCACCTCCTCACCTTGTGTTGTTTGTATGGCAAGGAACCAGAGGAAATGTTGGGGGCCAGGTGTGCATGCATTTAAATATTTTCGGGGGAGGGCTTATTTTAGCACATGCACTCAAAAGCCCAATTGGGCTTATTATTCAGGGACGTCTTATTTTGGGGAAAACAGGGTAATTTATTTATTTATTTATTTATTAAACTTCTAGACCGCCCCCTCTCCCCGAAGGGACTCGGGGCAGTGTACAGGTACAAATTTAAAAACCATACACTCGATAATATACATAACTAAAATTGAATTAAATATCCCCTGTACAAATTTATAAGAATTAAAAACTTAAACCTTAAAACCAAACCATAAAATTTAAAAATACAAACTGAGGAGGGAAAGCTGGAATTAGGCCAGGCCGGCTAGATGAAACAGGTGGGTTTTGAGTTTCCGGCGGAAGGAGCGGAGATCCGTGGTTGTTCTAATATCAGGGGGAAGGTCATTCCAGAGGGTCGGGCCCATCACAGAGAAGGCCCTTCCCCTGGGCGTCGCCCACTGGCACAGCCTAGTGGACGGCACCCGGAGGAGTCTCTCTCTGTGTGAGCGAATCGGCCGAAGGGATGTATGGGGCAGGATACGATCCCGCAAATAGCTAGGTCCTGTGCCATGGAGCACTTTGAAGATGATAATCAACACCTTGAAATGCACCCGAAAAGCCACAGGCAGCCAGTGTAGCTCGCGCAGGAGAGGTGTTCCGTGGGAGTATCTAAAGACTCCCAAAACTACCCGCGCGGCCGCATTCTGAACCAACTGCAGCCTTTGGGTGCATCTCAAGGGGAGTCCCATGTAGAGAGCGTTGCAGTAGTCTAGCCGGGACGTCACAAGCGCATGAGTGACTGTGTGAAGGACACTCCGGTTCAATAGGGGACGCAGTTGGCGCACCAGGTGAACCTGGTGAAACGCCCCCTTGGCCACGGCTGTCACATGGTCGTCCATTGACAGCCGGGTATCTAGAAGGACGCCCAAATTGCGTACCTGATCCACGGGGGCCAGATGTTCGCCCCCAATGGCCAGTGATGGAGTAAGCTGGTTGAACCAGGGCGCCGGTAGCCACAGCCACTCAGTCTTGGACGGGTTGAGCCTGAGTCTGTTACTTCCCATCCAGATCCGTACGGCTTCCAGACACCGGGACATCACTTCGATGGCATCGTTGGGGTGATTTGGGGTAGAGATGTACAGCTGGGTGTCATCCGCGTACAGATGGTAATCTACCCCAAACCCACGAATGATCTCGCCCAGCGGCTTCATATATGCATTGAACAGGAGAGGCGAGAGGACCGACCCTTGTGGCACCCCACAAGTAAGCGGCCTCGAGGTCGACCTCTGCCCCCCTGCCAATACAAATTGGGCTCGGCCAGAGAGGTAGGAGGAGAACCACCGCAAAACGGTGCCCCTAACCCCCAACCCCTCCAGTCAATGCAATAGGATACCATGGTCGATGGTATCAAAAGCTGCTGAGAGGTCTAATAGGACCAGGATGGAGGAGCAGCCCCCATCTCTGGCCCTCCAGAGATCATCCACCAACGCGACCAATGCTGTCTCCGTGCTGTGACCGGGCCGGAAACCGGACTGGCGCGGGTCCAGATATTGATTTTATTAAAATTTGCTTCATGTTCTATAGCAGTGTTTCTCAAAACTTGGCAAATATAAGATGTATGGTTTTCAGCTCCAGAATTCCCCAGGCAGTCAATTCTGGGAGCTAAAGTCCTTCTTTAATGTTGCCAAGCTTGAGAAAGACTTCTCTAGAGTAAAAGAAACAACGCAAAGAAAAATAAGTTTTTCTCTTGTAATATAAGCCCATTCAGTTTTCTTTTGTTACTGTTGACAAATATGGGAACAGTTGTCAAACAAATGTAGAACTCTCTGGTTTGCAAAAAGATTATCTGTGCTTGGAATTTTCCCTGGGCTACAGGATAGGAGACTATCAAAACAGCAGTTTATTATTTTGCAGGAATTAAGGAACTACCCAGCAAGAACAGTGTGCTAAGTGCCAATCACAGTAAACATTCCAAGAGGAACAGCCTGGCTGTTCACCTCAATCTGAGCAGCTGGGTCTCCTGGCATCAACCAGGGCTTGACTTCAGCACTCTCATGCTCAGCGTTTCTGCTTCTTGGGAAACATCCACTTGGCTATTCCAATGGTGGAGGATGCTTCTGAGATGTCACCAGATCTCCAGACCAAAGGTGATATTCAGCAGGTTCTGACCAGTTCTGGAAAACCGGTAGCAGAAATTTTGAGTAGTTTGGAGAACTGGTAAATACCACCTTCGGCTGGCCCCGCCCCCAACTATTCTCCGCCTCCCGAGGCCCAGCTGATCAGGAGGAAATGGGGATTTTGCAGCATCCTTCCCCTGGAGTGGGAAGGGAATGGAGATCTTACAATATCCTTCAGTGGTGGATACTATACCCATTGCAACCGGTACAGTGCAATGGGGCTGGGCGTCCACCACATGAATGCATGCAGTGTGCGTGCACACACACGCAGCATGTGCATGTGTACTTACTGCCCGTGACACTCCGCAACGCTCCAGCTGCTCGGCGGAGTATCACGCAGGCGGCGTATGCTCCACGCGCATGCACGGAAGCCCCGAAAACCTCATATACCGGTAAGGAATGCGAATGGAGTGGGTGGACCCTCCAGAGCACTGTACCAGAATGGTACCTGGTGCTCCAGGCAGGCTCCGGTACGCCTGTACCGGGGCATACCGGTCGTAACCCACCACTGGTATCCTTCCCCTGCCACGCCCACCAAGCCATGCCACGCCCACCAAGCCATGCCCACAGAACCAGTAGTAATTTTTTTGAATCCCACCACTGCTCAGAGAATAGCAACAAGGAAATGAGACTTAGCCAGGAAAAAATAATAATTACCCAGGCGTCTACGGCTGTCCAAAGAGTGAAAGAAGAGGTAGCTAAGTAGGGGAGGTCGGTCTAGCCAGGCCATCACAAGGATCTCTATGCTGTGCAAAGATTGAGAAAGACAGTGAGCAAATAAGAGCTCTCTCGCGCTCTCTGTTGTGCAAAGAGATGAAACAAGGATTCTGCCACATAAAGGAGAAAAGAAAATAGAAAAAAAGGCAGAAAAAAAGGCAAGAAAGATCTATCTATTCTATGGAGGAGAGAGAAAGAAAAAAAATCAGGATTCAGGCAGCTCTTTGTGGAATGTTTTCCTAGTTTACACTCTCTTAATATAATCTCGAAAATATTGGATACTTACCAGTAACAAAATCAAATATTACTATTCTAATGAAAAATGCTGCTTAATGCTGCGAATTAAGTGATCAGAGTGAAATTACTCTGTTTCACAACTAAGTTTTTTTCAGCATCTTTGTTTTGCAGTCAGTTCTTCTTAATTCAATACATTTATATTATTAAACATTCTTAAATTCTTTCATTTTTGACTTGGTAGAGATTGTTGCATCAATGTAAAAAAGAGCTTCAAAGTTGTGTCTCTGGGGCTAATGAACGCATCTTTGTGTGATGCTTATGACGATTTGTATGTACTCTGATCTATAGTACCCAGGGCCGTCTTAACAGCATTATGGGCCTGGGCAAAGCAATGTTCTGGAGCCCCTAGGACAGCTACTCATAGGAATAAAAGTATAAATGGTTGATAAAATTAAACATATATTTGCATGTTAGTATTAATTTAAAAATGCAGTAAAATGTAATAATTATGTTGCTGTATTTATATGATACAAGGTGCATTGAAGGGTTAACATACACAGATTAGTATGGGGCCCCTAGGCTTGTGGGGCCATGGGCAAGTGCCCATCAGGCCCATGAGTTACAGATCACACATGTTCTTGCGGTTCCCATCAATAAATCCTATACATTTGGATCGTAATGCTTCTCCCCTTACATAGATCACGGCTGTAGTACTTCAGTCGAACTATAGAGGGCGAGCTCCATGAAGCTACCAGCTTCATCAGCAACTTAAAAAGCAGTTTGCTCTGCCTGATTTCCATGCTGCTGATTTTCAAGAATGTGTACATCCTGATTGCTTATTTGTTTGTTTTTAAATGTCTCTCCAAAGCACCCAATTTGCTTTAGAGTCAGTGTGTAAGCAAAGACTTTTGGTTTCTGTGGTTTTTTTTTTCTCCCTGCGATGGAAGGGAATTGTTAGTAATTAAAACTACTAGGTTTAAGAATTCTCTGGGTTGGATCCAAACCCCACTGAAAGCAATGAGATTCTTTTCTGTCAACTTGTGTGATCCTGGGTCATGTGCGGGCGGGCGGGCAGGAGGGAGGGGGGTGGATTTGGTGAGCTTAAAACAGCCACGGAATGTTTTACCCAAAGAGATGGACACACAGGCTGTCAAACCTGATGACTCAGAAGTCAACTTTTTTGAAGCAGCAGCATTGCTTCTAAGAACAACTGTCTTCCCCTTAAGTAAGTGGGACAATATTTTTGGCTTGGCAACTCCAGCCCCGGACTGCCTTTGCAATATTCTTCGGATGGGGAGAAACCATGTAATAGTCTGCTTAAACCCTCAGAGCCGAGCAGGCTGCCTCCTCAAAGCTACCCTTCTTTGTCTCTCTTTTCCCTGCCTTTTCGGAGTAGCTTTGAAATGACATGCGGCACTTTGGGATATGAGGAGAGGGTAACCACTCAAAGCTGTTTGGTTTGTCACTTCAGATTTCTTGCATAAAGCTGTGCTAATACGGATGGGACTTTTTGATTATGCAGCGCAGACTGTGGGAGACTGGCTAAAGGCAGCGAATGGACTCCTTGATTATTCACATATTGCTTTTATTCCTGTTTCATACATTTGTTAGGAATATGGGAAGAGTTAGAAGAACCAAAAGAAGAACAAGATATAGCAAGCTAGTAGGATTCAGCCTAGGAAAATAATGCAATGGGGAGATATTCTTAAGTTGCATTTTCTGGGGTTGTTAAAATTGAATTGAGGTTTTGAATTTGGTTTTAAGTCTTGGCCTGTGACTATTGCAGCACTTATGATTCTAATTTAAGTCTTTGTAAAAACATGAGGAAAGGCTGCAGGAATTTGGTATGTCTAGTATAGTGTAACGACGGACTATGATAGCAGCATTTCAATATTTGAGTGGCCACCACAAAGAAAATGGGATCAACTATTCTCCAAAGCCCTTGAAGGCAGAACAAGAAGCAATGGATGGAAACTAATTAAGGAGAGAACCAACCTACTACTAAGGAGAAATTTCCTGACAGTTAGAACAATTAATCAGTGGAACAATTTGCCTCCAGAAGTTGTGAATGCTCCATCAATGGAAGTTTATAAGAAGATAACCATTTGTTTGGTATGGTATAAGGTCTCCTGCTTATGCAGGAAATTGGACTCCTCCAAGATCCTTCAAATTCTGTTATTCTGTTACTCACGTTAATGAATTTGAGAATTTTAGGGTGATAGGTTTTCCCAGGCTTGTACCTAGAAGACCACAACACACTTGTATTGTGCATGGCAGCCCACTAGGAGCTTCACAACTCTAGTTTGGAGCAACAAAAATACAGAAACGATGGAGCTCACAGCAATACCAGATAAAGCTTGGGAGAGCCCAGCCGGAATACAACTGCTCTGCTACTAGCAGTGCCCTGATCATTCTCCTTTTAGCAGTATCCACTCAAAGACTTCTCAGTCACTCTTCCTTCCTTTTACAGCTGAATTTTCACTTTTCTACAGTCTGTCTGCCATACATTCCTTGTTTGGTTATAAGGAATTAATGATTTTCCCATCATCTACCTGCAATATTAGACAGTAATTGTACAAAAACTGTGAAATTTAATAAACACACACATTGCCAAAAAACAAACATACCTAGTAATGGTTCTAACCGTTTTCTCGTTAAATATGTGGCATTATTAATGAAGAGAATAACTTTTGCCAGTTTTGTAAATTTTTCCTCCTAGTTCTCTGCATTCTCGGTGTCTCAAAAGATGCTGAGAATAGTCCATTTGCTCTCTTTTTATTCTTCCCTTGAGGCTAAATCCATCTATTCTTGCTCCTTTTCATGCAAGGAACTATTATTTTTTGGCTATAATTTTTACAGTGCAGTCCTAGAAGTACCACGCAGAAGAGCAAATAGCACAGAGGAGATTTATTTGAGAAATATGAATACAAGATTCTTTCTTTTTTTATATAAAAATAGGAAGGCAAACTTTTCAAGCAAGACATGTTAGAATAGTTTTAAATTCTGTTGAACGTACTTAAACTTACCTTCAAGCAAATAGGTATAAGATGGCACTACTGAGTCTCTTTTCAAACCTACATCAAAGCTGAACGTTTGCTTGAGTTCACTGGCACAGAAAGGTGTTACTGTAGCTGACCTATCACTTCCTGTGCAACTTACAATCCTCTTTTGCCACTAATAAGAAGTTCTTCGTTTTCCAAGCCCTGTTGACAGCTACAGAACAAAGAATCTCAAGCGTTTGACCACAAACAAAAATAGTTCCTCAGAAGCAGTCGAAGCAGCCTTGAATGTTTTTGGACAGAAAACAGCTTTAGAAAATACCTTGGTTGCTTCTGTATCCTTTGAAGAGTTCCTTACCAACTTACAAGACAGCATTTTATTTTTATTAATATTACCCATGCCTCCTACCTGAGTCATCGGAAGCCCAGCAAATGTGTATGGTATGACCCAAGTATATTTATCTCTGGGGGATTATCTGTTGTGCTAGTTCAAGTGTGTATATATGTGTGTGTGTGTGTGTGTGTTATTTTGAAGGAATAACTTTCATTTTGCATTAGTGGAAGATCCCATCTGCATATCCTAGGGATGGTCTGACTCTGAAGTATGAAATAGAATGTACACTAATGTGGAAAGTCAGAAACCAAAGACCATTTGTACCTTTGCCCAGAAGTGAGTCATTGTCTCTTTGCTCACTCCAGCCAAAAGCAAATTCAGAAGCTGTGAGAGTTTCCTGAAGATAAGAGATAAATCGAAGGAAAACCTGGCAAAAAGTGGATGGCCCAATTTCAAGATATCATTTCCTTCAAAACCTCTGCATGCTAATTAACCATTCCAAGCATATTTTCAACAGCATTAAGGGATTTCCTCAACAAAATAAACTTCCTCCCTTGCTATCTTCTTTTTTTTTTTTTTTTTTTTTTGGCATCTGGGGAACACAGCTTGCTGTAGGAATCAGGATTAAAGATCTGGACATGGCATATCTACATATGTGTGTGTATTTATATATTCATTTGAAGCCTTGCCAGAGTTAGTCTGAAATACCATTGCTTGAGTCAAATCCTATTCCAGTTCATAGGATCTCAACTGAAAGAGGAATGAGCTCCTGACCTTGTAGGTCCAGGTTGTTTCATTTATGCTTCATCTTGTGCTTCTAATGAACCACAAATGATTTCCAGCCCAACATTCTAATACCGAACCACTTCCAAAGTCTGAAGGTATTCACACTTAGAAAGGTATCTGAGATGTATCTCTAAACAAAATGAAGCCTCCCTTCAAAGACCTCTAATTTCTTTAACTCTAATATTCAGCGGATAGAGATTCTTATCCTCACTCATACCCTGGTCATGTCACAGCTTGACTACCGCAATATCCTGTGTGCGGTACTTTCCTTGAAGATCACCCAGAAGGTTCAGCTGTCCCAGTATACACTGACACAGTGATGGGCATGCCTTCGTATGCCCATGTTAAGTAAGGTACACTGATTGCCAGTTTGCTCTGGAAATGATTCAAAGTGCTGGTCCTTACTTATAAATCCTTATTTGGCATAAGGCTGGTTACTTGAGGGATTGCCTATCTCCTGTAATATTTGACCAACTGATTTGATCTGACAGAGTTGGCATGCTTTAGGTTCCTTCAATTAAACAATGCCATCTAGCAGGCCCCCTTCTTTGTGGTAGCACTTGCCCTCAAGGTTTCCTCTGAGATCTGAACAGCACCCATCCTGCTGATGTTTCAAAGGGCCTTGAGGGTCTGGTATTTTTACCCAAGCCTTTGGCAAAATTGAATGAACTACACTTTGGATTATATGGCTTTATTTCTTTTGTTCATCTCCTCCTCCTCCTCCTCCTCCTCCTCCTCCTCCTCCTCCTCCTCCTCCTCCTCCTCCTCCTCCTCCTCTATAACTGTTCATATTTATTCACATGATTATCTAACATAGGTGTTGTCATTAGTTGCGAAATCATGTCTGACCCATCATGACACCATGGACAATGTTCCTCCAGGGCTCTACTATCTCCTAGAGTCCATTTAAGATCACGCTGACTGCTTCAGTGACAGCCACCTCATTCTCTGTTGTCCCCTTCTTCTTTTGCCCTAACATAGGTAATATCCGGTTTATCAAGTAATGGAAAAATGTGGAAAGATTGGGGGCAGGAATTGTTATCCAGGAAGAGGATAGTGTTTAATATAATGCAGTGCTTATTTGGAACTTCTCACTTCCAAGTCATATGAATTATTTTCATTCAAACATTCCAAGTAATATTTCATGCATAAGCCTCCATCATAATTTTGCTTGTACTCCAATGGTTTGCCCATTCTTTTTTTTAGAATTAGGTCTATTTAGAGAAATTGTATGTAAAACAAATGAATAAACAAGATTACTGAAAAGAGAGATAAGAAAAAGTTATCATTTTTAACAAAATATTATTCTGGCTTTTCAAAAAAAATATCAATACAGAAAAAACGATCATAATTTCAAGTTGTGTTTCTTTAATTGGACCCATGGCTGTATATTTACTTCTTAAAATCTAAATCTGTCTGGATTAATATGAATAAAATTCTTGGAATTGTTAGCTTTTTAAAAATCAGTGTTGATTAATTTAGCCAACAATGTATCACCATTGACTTCTAATCCTACCAATTCAATTCAAATGGCAGTTTGTGATTTTAATGAAAAACAAGCATATAATTTGCACAGTCACTCTGGTCTGCTGACCATGGGCATTCAACAGAGGTGGTATTCTACCGGTTTGGACCAGTTCACCCGAACCAGTAGCGGAAATCATGGGTGGCCCCACCCACCTGCCATGGCTCTACGGCATCCCATTTACGCCCTTTTTTCACCAAAAGCACATGCATGGAAGGCTGTGCCCTCACTCACATTCGCGAACCGGTAGAGAAGGTAAGTGAATACCACCCTTGGCACTCAAGTAGTAATCCAGTCATGATGATCTTTTCTCACCCCAAAGATTCTTCAAGTCCAGTTTTTGCAGAGAAGAATGTTTAGTTTTAGTCTTGTATCACACAGAATAAAAAATAAAAAGATAATGAAAATGATCATGGTCTTGGGAAACCTTCTCTGTAATTTGAGATGGGAGTAGGAATATGACAAAGACTTGTTTTTCTTCTCCTCCTTTCTCAGTACTAGAATTGAGGACAAGATGAAAGGGAATTCCTCTCTGCCAAACAGATAATTACTTTATGAAATCTTTTGCCTCAATATATGGAGATCGTCTCCCTTGCTTGGATTGCTTTAAAAGGGCATTTGATAATGCATGGAGGGTTGTCTTGCAAATGTCAACTAGATCTGTTGGTTGTTGGGGAGCTCCAGGCCACTTTGAGGGACATGTGAATAGACGTCTGTTCCTCTTCTGGGCTTCCCGGCTGGATTGGCCTTCTCTTCTGAGAGATTCGTTCACTCTGAACAGACACACCTCCATATGGATTTTGCATTTGGAGCTAATGATTTTCGTATGCCTTGCTACACAGCTGCTTTTCTATGGGGTAGGGTTGCAGCATCCCTATTCGTCTTCCTCTGCTGCAGCCCTTGCTTTGCTCACACCAAGCATTCCAGATCAACCATTGTTCAGGGCTGGTCTTTCCCCCCCCCCCTCCAGACAGATTTTCAGCTGAGGATACATTATAAGAGGCATCCTCTCCCCACCCATTTCCTGCAAAAATTAAACGAAATCTCTTGGGAAACCCTTTCTCTCTTCCCTGAATAGCTTTTTAAAACAGTGATGTTATCGGATGAGTCATATGCCTGTTTTGATGTACTGGTGCACATGTTGCGGATCCATTATGAATTCATGCTTCTGTCCATGACAATGAAGTCAGAGGGAAGCACAAGGAGGCAGCTGCTTAGATCAAATGGCAGTCTCTGTCCACCCAAAGCCTGCAGCCAAAATCAACAGTGTCTCTTTTACAGTTGATCTAGGGAATGATGTTACATAAATGGGATGTTTGAACTAATGACTAAGTCAAATACAGCTGGAGGATTCCCCTCCCCCCAAGACGTTCAGCTGATGGAATTACACAGCAGTCTTTCCCTTGTTATGTAAATCTAGGAACAGAGAACTGGACTACTTTAAGGAGGGTTTGCTTTATGCTCTTTTGCATATTTTTAATGACATCTGTGGATTTTAATTAACAAGAAAACATGGCCTCTAGGAGATTCAAAGAAGCTGTATTTTGCACTAGGTCTGCACCATGCTTGTGTCCAATTTTGCCCTTCTGCAGTGGTGAAATTCAAAATTTTTTACTACCGATTCTGTAGGCATGGCTTGGTGGGTGTGATGTGGCTTGGTGGGTGTGGCTTGGTGGGCGTGGCAGGGGAAGGATACTGCAAAATCTCCATTCCCACCTCACTCTGGGGCCAAACATGGGTGGCATTTGCCAGTTCTTTGAACTACTCAAAATTTCCGCTTCCGGTTCTCCAAAACCTGTCAGAACCTGCTGGATTTTACCCCTGCCCTTCTGTCTTCAGAATATCTCTAACTCTACTCCAACCATCCTGAAGCAACTCTACCAGGTTGAATAAGAGAAAATTCAAGTTCAGCTTTGGGATAATGTATAATCCTCTTAGGCAATAAACATGGGTACAGAAGGAGACCGCCTAAACTTGACATCATCAACTGAATCATGGCATTGGAGAAAGATGGCCATTCTAGAACAGGTGTCCTGAAATTCCAATCAGTCAGGGTTTGGCAAAGCCCGCATACAGATTTTATTTCTTCATCTACTAAGGTCAGATTGGTCTTCTCCAACTATTTCATTTCCATATTTTAAAAATACATTATACCTGACTTTGAGACATTTGTGAGCCAGTTTGGTACAACAATTAAGACACTCGGCCAAAAATCAGGGGATCCAGAGTTTTAGTCCCATTTTAGAACAGTCACTTTTTTCTCAGTCCTGGGAAGGAGACAATGACAACCACTTCTGGAAACTTTGCCAAACAAAGTGCAGATTCTAGTCTAGGCTACTGGTGTCAAACTCGATTTCATTGAGGGCCACATAAGGGATGTGTTTGATATCTGTGGGTCAGGGTGGGTGTGACTAGCTTGATGTCACTCGTGTCAGGGGTGCCTGCATTGGCCCAAGTGCTCTGTCAGTGAAAATGGGCTCTCAATCTACATTTTCAGCTGGGAAGGCCTCCTGCAACTTTCGGCCAGTGAACAGAGCTCCGGCGAGCTGCACGTGGCCCTCCCAAGCTTCATTTTCACTGACAGAGGGTTACAGGAGGCTGTCCCAGCTGAAAATAGACATTGGGAACCTGTTTTCACTGGCAGAGGCACCATGGGCCAGTCCTTTGCTGTTTCAATGGCGCCCCGCGAGCCAGATCTAAGCAACCCGCAGGCAAGATCTGGCCTGCGGGCCTTGAGTTTGACACCCCTGATCTAGGCAGTTGCCAGGAACCAATACTGACTTGAAAGTGTACACACATAGACACATTCACACACAGAGAGAGACTCATATAGACAGAGACAAACTGTACCTCAAAAAAGCAAGAAAATGCATCTATTACCTTACATACAATACACAAACATTCTCTTACAACTGGAAATTCATCTCTTATTCAAAACTCATGAAGACAAGCTTATACCGATACATCTGGCATCAGAAAGAAACAAAATTATTTGTTATTGATTCAGTAGAAATGCTGAAGTTTCTCCACATCCAAAAAATATTAAATTTGGAAGTATCTGAAAAATCTTTTCTGAAGTTTCCCTTGCTTTTTTTCAATTCTCTCAGAAGACTTTTAGAGATTCTTTCAGCCCTCCAATGCAAATTTGAAGATATATAATGAGAAGAAAATCAGGTAGAACTTAACAGAATGCATTTGATCTTCTAATCAGATCATTGCTTAATGAGATGCAAATAATAATAATAATAATTAGCTCCAAAAGGAAGCAAAGCAGGGGTGGGCTGCTACGGGGTCTTCCAAACCCAGGAGAGCCCATAGCTAACATTATGGCCAGTTCAGAGAACCTCCAAATCCCAGCCCTGGCTGTCCCTACCCACCCTGCCCTGCCCCACATGCCCACCCACCCCTCCCCTCTCAGGAATCTCCACGCAGACCATTTTGGATTCGAGGTAAGTGCAGGGCCCACACAGAGGCTCAGAGAGGGGGAAAAACAGGCCTCCTGGAAGGTCTCTGAAGCCTGAGGGGATGTAGTTTTTGCCCTCCCAGAGGCTCAAGGAAAGCCTCCAGAGCCTGGGGAAGGCAAAAATGCCCCCCACCCCCACCGTGGTGCAGGATGCCGACTAGGCTACATCCACCATGGCCACACCCACCCAGAAAATGGGCAGAGAACCCATTTCTGAAATTTTTGAAGCCTACCCCTGAAGCAAAGCAATGCCACAGTATACAACACAATACAATAGCAGAGTTGGAAGGGACCTTGGAGGTCTTTTAGTCCAACCCCCTGCCTAGGCAGGAAACCCTATACCATTTCAGACAAATGGCTATCCAACATCTTCTTAAAGACTTCCAATATTGGGGCAGTCACAACTTCTGGAGGCAAGCTGTTCCCACTGATTAATTGTTCTAACTGTCAGGAAGTTTCTCCTCAGTTCTAAGTTGCTTCTCTCCTTGATTAGTTTCCACTCATTGCTTCTTGTTCTACCCTCAGGTGCCTTCGAGAATAGTTTGACTCCCTCTTCTTTGTGGCTGAGATATTGGAACACTTCTATCATGTCTCCCCTAGTCCTTTCTATTAAACTAGACATACCCAGTTCCTGCAACCGTTCTTCATATGTTTTAGTCTCCAGTCCCCTAATCATCTTCTCTGCACTCTTTCTAGAGTCTCCACATCTTTTCTACATCATAGGAGTACTGATGAGTTAATACTTACTAGATAACCAGTGTCCCAATGAGTCATCATTTCAAAGATATTTCCCTACCTAAACTGAGAAACAGAATGACCAAGGGCAGGCAAAAATGTTGTGGGACCAGGAGCAACTTCAGGCTTCCTGCCAGCTTCTCCACTGATTTACCTTCTGGGAATCTGGCAGGGAGCAACATAAATCCATCCATCCACCCACCCACCCACCCACCCTTCCTTCCTTCCTTCCTTCCTTCCTTCCTTCCTTCCTTCCTTCCTTCCTTCCTTCCTTCCTTCCTTCCTTCCTTCCTTCCTCCCCTTTCCTTCCCTTCCCTTCCTTTCTTGCCCCATCCCATCCTGTCCTGTCTCTTCTAGCAGGCAACTAAGTAGTTGCTGGAAGGGAGAAGGAGTGAGAGATTGCGAGCATGACTGGGAAATTGTCATGGAATGTTGAAAATGAAGATGACGTGGTCATAACAGCAGCCCAACAGCACTGAAGCAAGCATACCTTTTCCAAATTTCATTCCCTCTGGATTCATGGGTCCTGATTTTTGGATGTATTCTGTAAGTTAGCCCTTTTGAGATACCTTGGTTCAAAACTTTTTGCCTCTGATACACCGTTTCACCCAGTTAAAGGTCAGAACAAGAGCTTGTGTATTAGTTGAAGAAATTGTCCTAGGAGTTTAAAATTTTATACAAATAACAGACCACAAGTAATTTTTAAGATAATACAACATAGTGAATAACATACTTGGGCTGACAGTTTAATGAATGAGGTTCTGTCATTTCAAAACAGATGCTAAAAAAACCAAACAAGCCTACTCATGAATAAAACCAAATAGCTATGCAGTTAAATAATATATTTGATAATCCCATGGGGTTACGTACTTCCAGCTTTCATTGAAATCATTCATGAATGAAAATGCTGGTATAAATATCATAAATGGACACTGCTTGCTTGATCTATGGTTTTCATTTTTATGACTGAGCACTATTTTTTTCTAAAAGTTTGTTATCAGCTTTTTTTTTTTTTTTTTACATCTGCTTCTCATTGTCAATGGAATTTGAATGTTTCGATCTGAAATTTAACATTAAAAGGACAGCAGCTAAACCTGGAGATTCGTTTGCCGGCCCCGGCACATTTTATATAGAAACAGTTTGTAAATCTTAAGAGATCCACACACCCACACACCCACAATTCCCACAAACTAGAATGGAAAGCTAAGGAGTGCTGCTTTTTCTACATGAAACCCTAGTTATTCATAATGTGCTCCACACAATGGAAATTTTGCTCCGGAGTCCAGCAATATAACATAGTATCTCCTTTAAAAAAAAAAACTTATACAGCTTTGCATAGCAAACTTCAATTGGGGAGACTACCCCACCAACTTTTGGTTCACTTAAACCCCAGGGTAGTTGAAAATTTTTCATGGAGCTTATAGTGATTTATAATGGGAAGCACAGGCTTTTTCAGTAACATTGTTCTCACTGACAGTGTAAAGAAAGAGACCACTAAATCTCTTCTCATCATAACTAATGATTAAGTCAGCAGCTTTTTTGGCGAATACAGAACACCCTTCTTACAAAAACAAAGTATTCTATTGTAATGCATTACATTTTTTTAAAAAAAAAAATCTTTTAAAGTATCCCATAAGCCTTTAGCGATATCTTTAACTAGATCTTCTCTCATGGTCACCATATTGAAATAAATGGAATGTGTCAGGCCGCGTAAATGCCCTTTCAATAACTTTTTAGGAGCTCACTCGACAGTTTTGGAAAGGAGGGGACAAAAATAAAGAAATGAAGCAAACTTTCTCAGGGACTTCTATGGCTTGAATGAAAGATTGTCCTGCTAAGGGAAAAAGGCTTAGGCTGACATCATAGGTGGAACAAGAAAGGCTAAGTCTTCACATTTACTTACTTGACACTGTCTCTGATGTGGCCTTATAGCTTGTAAAATAAAAATAGATTTGAATTTCTTGTGATGAGGGGAGTTTATTTACTAGCACAACTACAAGCAAGCTAGAACATGTATATGCCCCAAGGTATTATAAAATATCCTAGCTACCTTGCTTTGTTTTTAGAAACTGATCAGCCTAGGATATCAATAAAAGTGCAAGAATTAAGATTATTTAACCAATTTTAAATACTCAGAATGAATCAAAAGATTTTATATAGAGGCAGAAAAAAAAACAGAGAAGCTGAGGCATTCCTAATTTGTTAATAGATCAAGCAGCACAATTAGAGCATATGATTCCATTTATTAGGGGATACACTTCTAAAGCATGAATTCATATTGAAATTATGTTAGCGTCACATAGGTTTATAAACCAATGTTTCTTTCACCTGAAATATTTTTTTGGGAATAAAATAGATTGAAAATATTTTTTTACCAAATAAGGTAAAAATCTCTATTATCTAGATACTTGATAATAGAGATTTCCCCTTTAACTCCTCTCATAATATATATTGATCAGGATGATTACTATGGTTTAGTTAAACTAAAATGTTGGAATAAATATACCCTAATCTTTATAGATGAAAAGATTTCTATAGTGATAAAGATCACCTTGAGAAACAAGTAGGTGATGTTATTATGATTTTCTAGTATTCAACTTAAATCACTTTTGGGCACTAATAATATCAGAGATTCAGGAACACTGCCCTAGGCCAATTTCAAAAATTTAATGCTTCTTTATTTAAAACAAGCAAGAAGAACAATTTCAAAAATGTAAAGGTTATTTTTGCAAACAGAAATAGGGGATCCACCATATGGTTTAAAGGAAGCTTAGGAAACTGATTTTAGTAATCCCATAGAAACTGGCAGAAGTTATAAAAACCAGACAATTTCACTTCAGTTTCAATGCAAGAAATGGAATGGAAGATGATATATATCAAAATTATTTCTCCAAATGGTTTAGAGATTACCTTTACCTTTAACCTATGGAGTCAGTATGTTTGGAAGGTTTCTATATTTTGAATCTCTGGTTATAGAAATATCCATGTTTTGTTCTATATATTAGCACTTGTATCAGAGACCAAACATTCATACATTGATGTGTCTATAGTTATGTAAGTCTTTGGTGCCATAAATTGCAAACAACTGAACCAAAAGCTGAAGTAGCAGCACCAGTCTACCTGTTGAGACTTCCCTATTTTTCTGTACTATAAAGCTGAAGATTTAATATGTGTACTTGTTATAATTGCACTTCGCTTAGCTGTATGGCTACTGCTGGGCAATCAATAGCCAGTACTTTTATCTTTTCCCACTTGATGACTAGTTCTCGTGGTCATACTGTATCCTTGATATCATATAAGTTATTAGTAGCTTCTACTTTATCATCATTGCATCTTTATTGAAAAAAAATTGCAATATGACTTGTACACAAATAAGCACAAATGTATTGATTAATTGAATAGTAAACTTAAGAGTTCATTGTAATCTTCATATAAAAGCTGGTAGGTAACCTCGGAAAGTCCTTTAACTGATCCATGCCTGTTTGACTTATAAAACTATGTTCATTACCCCAGGATCTAAAGCCCCAAGAACCAGATTTTTGCTATCCCACTAGCTGAATAATCTGCAGCAATATGTGTCTTCTCTGTTTCTCCTTGCAGCCAGATCCAAAATAAAATGGGACAGTATCTTATTTTCCCCACTATAGCTGACTAGGTCAGTCTACTCTTACACCTTATTCGGGTAGAGTTCCTCTTCCATTTCTCTTGCCTGAACTAGGAGGCCTTTCACTACCTTGATAGCCAGCCACTATCTTAAGAAATGGAAGAAAGCCTGCATTTAAGCTCCGTCAGAGAGATGAAAATGCCACTACTGTCTCCAGGCTTAAGACAATGGTTTATTCTACCCTGATAGAGCTATGAACAGAATGCCATCTATGCCATAGTGGCGCAGTGGTTAGAGTGCAGTACTGCAGGCTACTTCTGCTGACTGCTGGCTGTCTACAATTTGGCAGTTCAAATCTCACCAGGCTCAAAGTTGACTCAGCCTTCCATCCTTCCAAGGTGGGTAAAATGAGGAGCCAGATTGTTGGGGGCAATAAGCTTACTCTGTAAACCACTTAGAGCTGTAATGCACTATGAAGCGGTATATAAGTCTCAATGCTATTGCTATTGCTATTTATGTCAGTTTTGAGGAGGGAAAGATCACAAGTTGAGATGCCTACCGATCATATTAGAACTATAAGTAGCCAACCAACAATAAACTGGCTGACTTTGCCAGCTAGGATTTCTGTTGATCTCACTTCCCATGTAGCTGCACCTTTCAGATTTAGCAGGAATTTCTTCGCCTTGTTATAATATCTTCTAAATTTAAAAAAAAAAAAGAATATTAAAAGGACTGAAATGCTGGCTCATATTAACACAATCTCTTCATTCGTCTACAGTATGTGTGCTTTTATGAAGCTAACCAATTTAACTGTAACACTAATGAAATCACAACTCACTCAGACATAAAAGGTAGAGCCCTTGGTAATGAACAAGAGCTTCACTTCTGGCTAAAGAAAAAAGGTGTTTATATTAGGAATATTAAGAGAAGAAATGTAAAGCATGCACAATTACTGTTTGCGTATATGCCAGGTTGCATGTACCAACACAATTGTTATGAATCTAATCAATACACTCATTCCTTATTAGAAATAATTACACATCTAGTGCTAGAATGGAAAAAGGCCCATTAACCCCTTGTGCCCTTTTAGTTTAGTTTTGCCTTTCCATCTAACAGACTTCTGTGCCACTCCACTCATTAGAGGCTACTGTCTATGAAATTGTTACATAAATAAGGATGGTGATCTGTCAGAATGGATCTCCCAGCTCAGAGGTGATGATAAATATCTGTCCCACTGGATTAAGATAAAACAGTAGAATACAAGCCCTTACTGTTTATTACAGGATAGTTAATGTATAGAGGACAAAAAGCGCAGAAGCTTGGTGACTTTTTGAAATCATTAATATGATTTGGGCCTATTGTTTAAGAGAACTAGGGTAACAATGGGCATACTTAATTTTTATTTTACAAATGGTATATATAAATATGAGAGATGGATTCATAATTTAAAAAACGGGTTCTTTCAGTCAAGGTCCGTTAAATACATTGTTCAGTTTGCTGGAACAGTTGGGGACAAAGTTTAAATTTATATTTCTCAACCTCTTTAAGTAGAAAAGAATTCAGCTCTCCTAAAAGCTTACGCAATATTTATGGGAAAATAACCATAGAGAATCACATATACAGTATAATAACCATTTTGGGAACAGTTTAAAGAACTATCTCTGGGACCTCTTGGGTGGCTTGTCCTATCTGGGATTTTTCTCTGCTTTGAAATTAATTTTCCCATTTAAAAAACCCGAAAAGTTTTTTTTTTTCAAAAAAAAAATCAGGTGTCTGATTAGATTAACATTTAACACTAGTAACTATTCATTTGTTGCCAGCTGTACTTAAAGATATCGTGAGTTAGAGAAAGATTATGGTTTTCATGCCATATAGAAAAGGACTACACACAACTTTCTTTGTCATGGTTGTCATCCCAATGATATGTACCACAAAAGTGCCTTTTTTACAAGTGTCCCTACATCTGCAGTCTGTTAGTACTTTTTAATATATATCCCATACAGATTAAACACATGAAATAACATTTCTGTTCCTGCTCCTGGGTCCTTTGTGTTATGAGGTGCTCCAGTCTTGATCGTAATGTTATTCTTCTTCCAGCTATTGCTGACTGACATAGAGAAAATGTTTTCTGTAAGACTCAGAATTATTCTGAAGATAAGCAATGTGATAGAACTTGAATGTTTCTGGCATATCTTTGTTTCCTTGGTTGCATCAAGAAGTATGGTTGGGGATATGAACTTCAAGACTTCAGAATGTTCAGCAGGATTCTGAAGGCTAGGGTCTTCAAGGCAGGTGTGGGATTCAAAAAAATTACTACTGGTTCTGTGGGTGTGGCTTGGTGGATGAGGCATGCCTTGGTGGGCTTGGCTTGATGGGCATGGCGGGGGAAAGATAGTGCCAAATCTCCATTCCCACCCCACTCCAGGAGAAGGTTACTGCAAAATCTCTTCCCAATCAGCTGGGACTCGGGAAGCAGAGAATAGATGGGGGATGGGCCAGTAAGAGGTAGTATTTACCAGTTCTCCAAACTACTCAAAATTTCTGCTTCCAGTTCTCCAGAACTGGTCACAACCTGCTGAATACCACCACTGCTTCAATGTGAACCATTCTGCACCTCATGTAAAAAGCAGCTGTTGTCCTAGCCACAAAAAGCACAACATTACACTGATCTGTGTTCTCCAGAATATGGTTTTTATGTCCTTCCTGTACAGGACCAGGTCCTGACCACACAGTTCCCTGCAGCATTGTCACATACCAGAAGAGTAAGATAGTCCTTAAAACTTGGAGCAATTTTTTTCTTGTTTGTTGATGGAAAAATGTAAGTACATTCAGGCTTGCCTCATCAGCACTGAAGACTGCAACCCCTAAACTCAATCATCCTGGGAGTAGAATTGATGCTTGGATGTGTACAATTAGCCACTGATGGCTTGGAAACTATAGTCAGTGCCTACTGCTACAAATTGCCTAGAGCTGCATCATTTTTTCATATATTACTATTCCACTCAATGATATATTCCTATGGGCATACAGTGTCTTCTGTCCACAGGCTGAGAATCTTTTCCAACTGTTTCAGGACTTTCAATACTACTTTGAGATTCTGAGATGTCTAGCTATTCACACTGATAATACCTGTCCTCTTGGTGGAATGGACAGTGGATTCACTCATGCTATAATACTGTGCAATGGACACTGTGCTGTTATGAGTCCAACAGCTTTACTTTCTAGCTCAAGAACAAGGCTTTATATAAACTTTTGCCACCTCCCACAACAGAGCTCCCTGCTGTATACTGCCATATTTTCCATATGGAGAAAGTATTGTTAAACAAGAGGATGACTCTATAAGGTCAGAACACTGAAGATTGCTGGGACCTTTGGGAAATTGGGATGGGTGGAGGTTGAATGCATTCTTCTACATATGTGCAAAATAGTAAGTTCAGAATCATGAAATGATGAAAACCAGATATATACAAATTAATTTACCATAGCAATGACATTTATCAACTACAGATATCCAAACTATAGTTGAGATATGGATGACAAAACCTTGTAAAGTCTAAAAGGTATCAACATTCATGATTACATTTTTATATTTATACGACCCTCTGAATTTGAAATAGCAATACCAACAGTTCTTATACACTGCCTCATACTGCTTTAAAGCTGTCTCTAAGTGGTTTACAGAGTCAGCATATTGCTCCCAACAATCTGGGTCCTCATCTTACCTTGGAAGGGTGGAAGGCTGAGTCAATCTTGAGCCATTAAGAAACAAACTCCTGGAGTGAGCAGTGAGTTAGCTGGCAGCACTGTATTCTAATCACCACTTCACTAATTAAGCTTCTGAAGGAATCAGATTTGGAATTCAATTGCTCTGAAGGAACTTTACTTTTAATATACCCATATATACTTGAGTATAAGCCGACTCGAGTATAAGCCGAGACCCCTAATTTTACCCCAAAAAACTGGAAAAAGTTATTGACTCGAGTATAAGCCGAGGCTGGGAAATGTAGCAGCTCACGGTAAATTTCAAAAATAAAAATACAGGTAGATAACAATAAAATTGCTTTAATTGTGTGTGTGTGTGTGTGTGTCAGTCTCTCTCTGATTCCCTCCCTCACTCCCTCTCTCCTCTCTCTGTCTGTCTGTCTCATTCACACACACACACACACAGAGACAGAGGAACAGAGAGAGGGAGAGAGAGAGGGAATCAGAGAGAGACTGACAGAGACGAATCAGAGACGTACTTTTAACTACCTGGCAGCGGCGTTTTGCCTTGGGGGGCTCCTCAGAACATCCCAAGACTTCGGAGGGAAGTTTACAGCCCTCCCTCGGAACGCTTCGGAGGGAAGCTTCTGCAAAGGCGAGTGACAACAAGTCTCCCAGGCTTTAATTTGCCGAACTGTGCGCACGCGCCTGTTTTCCACAGCATGGAGCAGCGGCGAGATTCTGCGTGGCGAGCGATGATTCCAGGGGCCATCCGGGAAGATGAGGAACGCGAGGGGGGACCCTGCCCCCCCCCACTGATGGCCCCCCGGAATCATCGCTCACCGCCCAGAATCTCGCCGCTGCTCCACGCCGTGGAAAACAGGCACGTGTGCACAGCTCAGCAAATTAAAGCCTGGGAGACTTGTTGTCACTCGCCTTTGCAGAAGCTTCCCTCTTTTTTTTTGTTCACTGGAGTATAAGCCGAAGTGGATTTTTCAGCCCAAAAAGTGGGCTGAAAAATCCGGCTTATACTCAAGTATATACGGTAGATATCTCCCAGATCCATCTTAATCAATCGGCTTTGGGTCTGGATCAGGGGTGGGTTCCTGCCAGTTCTAATATCTTCTATAGAAGAGGTACCACAAATTTACAGTGCCGTTTAGAACCGGTTCCAGCTCCCTCCCCCCGCCCATCCGCACATCATCAAGATGAAGAGCGAGAGGAGGAATTCTGGGAGTTGAAGTCCACAAGTCTTAAAGCTGTCAAGTTTGAACACCCCTGGGTTTTTTTTTCTAAAGGGTTAGGGGTGCAAGGGTCTTGTAACTTGAAAGCTTTAAGACTTGCGTGCTTCAAATGCCAGAGTTTCTGAGCTAACATTTTGGTTGCTAAGCAAGACTGTTGTTAAGTGAGTTTCACCACATTTTACAAGTTGGCCACTCCCACTGAGTCACATGGCTGGCAAGCCACTCTCACAAAGCAGGCCACACCTACAGAAGAGATTCTAAAAAAATTTGAAACCCACCACTGGTCTGGATTCAGTCAAATATGAGACACACCTCTTATTGTAGACTTAGAGAAAGGTGATGGAAAATTACTTCATATGACATCTTATGAATGGCTATGGCCTGCACATCAACCTCAGTTTAGGACTACCTCAATTAGCAAGCATTTTTTAAAACTTCAGATGCTGTGCATGAGAATGCTATAAACCATGGTCTGAAATTCTTATGAATAATTGGACAAGAAATGCAAACCTTCATTGACTGCCAAGATAACTAAAATAATATTGGGGAGAAAAAAATTAACAGAGTTCTTTGTGGTTATTGTTGATGTTATTATTATGGTTCTGATGCACTTGGATAATTGGCAACATGCACACAATCATGTATACATTCAATTGAATGTACATCCTAAATCAATGGAAAAATTTTCACAGATGAAAATGATTGCTGTACAGATCTTTCTTGATCAGCATATTTTTATAATCCTTTTCAGTGCTTACAGTGCAGTCATGGAGAATCTTTTAGACACCGAGTGCCCAAACTGCACACGCCCAGAGGGCCCAAACGGAATATGCATACCTGAGCGTGAACATGCACTGGCTTGTGTGCATTTGTGTGAGCACATGCACAGATATGTGCACATGCATTCACGGATATGAGTGCATGCGCATCAGAGATCCGGAGACCAGCTGGCCAGTGGGAGGCGGGGCATCCCAACACTGGCAGAATGGCAAGAGGTAAGATCTTTTTCTTTCATGAGCTTCTGTTTCGGTGTTTGCAGGGAAACAGAAGCTCACGAAAGAAACGTCACGGAGATCTGACCTGGGAAGACAGCGCGCATGTCAGCAGAGAGGGCTCTGCATGCCACCTCTAGCACAAATGCCATAGATTTGCCATCACAGCTATAGTGTGTCCTGGAAATTTCATTATATGTCTTCTGAACAGATGTTGTGGCTGCAGAATTCTTTAACAGCCAACAGCATTATAACGTGCAAATGCTCAATAGTGTATAGTAGATAATATTTTTTCATGTTTTTCTTCCTCTAATGCTATTATTCCAAGTAAACAATTTTTGCAAGGAGTATCCCTCTGCTTCTAGCCCAGCACACATGGAAGGCTTCTGCTAAGTTATTGTAGTCAAAATTCTCAATCATGTTGGATGTGCTAGGAATGCAACAGCAATCTTTTTGGTCCAGAAAGACTATGCTGGACTAAATTATTAAGTTACTGTGCCAATTTTCTTAAAAGCTGAATGTAAGTAGAGCTGTGTGAGCTGACTGTGGTTCATTCACCTTTTTATCCAAACTCCGTGATAGAAACGAGGATAAAATGAAGGCTATATAGAACTCCTAAGCTTAATTTATCTTGGATATACAGAAAGGGATCTTTGCTAACCTGGTAGAGAAAGTTGAAACAGTCATAGTTGCCAGCAGCAAAGTTACATTTAGGAGCAGACAAATAGCCCTTCTCACAGGACAATACCAGGTGAACTATGTAATTGGGGAAAGATCAGGATTTGGTCCATTGACTTTGCTTCTTTTGAACCTGTTCACAAAATTTGTGCAGTTCCTCTAGACACAAAATGAATTCAGGTGCACAGACACTGTGAGGAGATTTGGATTGCAGTCCTGTCATTGTCCCATGCTTATTTATTTACCAGAAAGCTGCCCAATTCAGATATATATCTGGAGTCATACCCATCAATATATTTGTTTTTGCCCTGTTCTTTAACATTCATTAGAATTACTCATAAATTATCCACCTCTTAGGCTGACTGTTCAATCGCCTTAATGAATATTCTGTTTCAGTTAAGTTCTCTCGATTTCTGAACCATTGTTTTTTTTCTTTCTTACAATCTGAGATTCTTAAATTTATGAAAATATTTAGAAAAAAAATAACATAGGGGGATTAGCTTATAATAAATCAAAAGAAGAGAGTGAGACAGCTCTGTAACGTCATATGAAAAGGAGAACAAGACGAAGTTTTCTCCTGGTTTGATAATACTTGAAACTGACAGTTCTGGATCATTCAACATTTAAGGGTTTCTCTGATATCCTAAAGATGGGTTCCCCTTAATTATCTGATGGCCCCAGTAAAGAGGCAGTGCCAAGTAGCCAACAAGGGCGTTGCTGTGCCAAATTCCTATCTGGTGTCTATGTGAAAGGGATGGGATGAGATCATAAGAGATACTCTGAATATTGCTCTCCACCCTTCACATCACTAGTTTAGAATCTTGACATCCATTATTTTGTTTTAGGTCCTGCTGTGCTGCCTTACCAGGGTGGGGAATGGGATTTCCAGGAGGTTTGAACAAAGAATACCAGAAGTGTACATCCAGACTATATACTCTCAGCAAAGTCATCTAAAGCATGGAAGTCATCCCAGTGAACATGTGAAGAAAGCAGAGACCTATAATGGGCAAGAGAGATAAGGGAAGTTACTGCAGGAGGAAGATCATTTCTGTGAAAAATGCACAGACGTCATTTCATATTGTGTGGGAGAAGGCGATGGTAAACTGCTCCTATATTTTACCAAGAAAACCACAGGGTAGACGGCACAAAGAGATTGATGATATCATGCTGGGTGATGGGCCCCTTGAGTTGGTTGGCTCTTAACAGGTTATTGAGAAAGAATGAGGATCTTATGGCATATTAATGGTGTTTGTGACATGGCTAGGAGTGACTTCTAATGACTTTGGGACATCTGGTTGCTGATATTGCCATGTGGGAAAATAACATTCAAAGCTGCAAATACAGAATTATAGTGGGGAATTAAAAAAATATGAATGTGGAAAAGTACAGGAAATGTAAAAGACAGGAAAAGATGAAATGAATGAACTACTGTATTTTTCGGAGTATAGGACGCTCCGGACTATAAGACACACCTTAGTTTTTTGGAAGGAAAATAATAATAAGAAAAATTCTGCCTTTGCCTACCAGGATCCATAGTATTCAGCTGGCTAGCTTCCTGACTTGGACCACATGGTAACAAGGTCAGCCAACGAATGAATAGGCATAGCAACTAAGTCAGCCAACGAAGGCTTTTGGACTTTAAAACCAGGGTGGGTTCCTGCTGGTGTTACTACCAGTTCGGTGCACTTTTTTGCTGATCTAGGCTGTAGGGGTTGCCACAGATCATTGCTGTCTCCATGCCTCACATTTTTGGCCTCTGGTGGGGATGGGTGAAGCTACATTCAGTGTATAAGACGCACCCAAATTTTCACCCTCTTTTTGGGGGGGAAAGGTGCGTCTTACACTCCAAAAAATATGGTATATACTGACATCTTAGGCATTAGTGAACTGAAATGGATTGGAATTGGACACTTTCGGTCAGAAGATCATGTTGTTTACTACTGAGTGGACAAAAAAAAGTCAGAATGATACTGCTTTCATAATCAAGAAGGAAAGGGGGGAAAAACCAACCAGAATTGCAAGATTTTGTTACTATAGCCTACCTCAATGAACTATCATTCTAGTCTTCATATGGATTCCGTTTCTTGATATGGTCTACCTCTGACAACATACCAAGGAGACTTAACAGGACATGCAAGCTATCATACAATGTCCTTAATTTCACATGCTAGTAAAATAATTTTTGGGATCATCCAATGCAGATTGGAGCCTTGCATGAAAAGAGAGAAGCCAGATGTTCAAGTTACTTTAGGAAGACGACACGTTATATGGCTGATGCACACTGTGCAATTGAGAAAACCAAAGAACACTGAAAATAAGTAATCAGGTGCTTCATTGATTATAGAAAGGTCTGCGATTGTGTCAATCTTGTCAAACTGGGAAAAATGCGCTTAGAAAAATGGGAACCTCAAAACATCTGACTGTACACCTAATCTGCAATTTAACACTATTCACTTACTGATCATTGAAAGTTACGACATTCACACTTGATCAAGATTCAGCTGCTTAGAGTAACTTGCATGTATTTATGACAGTTGCACTGTCCAGGGGTCATGAGATCATCCTTTATAACCTTCCGGATGGCTTCTGACAAGCAAAATCAATTGGGGAAAGCCAGATTAGAGTTATCAACCACACGATACACTTTGCATAATTCACTTAGCAACAGTGGTGGGTTCCAGATCCCATTGCAACCGGTACGGTGCAACGGGGCTGGGCATTCACCACATGAACACGTGCAGCGTGCGAGCACATGTGTGCAGTGCGCACATGCCTACTTACCACCTGTGATGCTCCAGCTGCCTGGCAGAGTGTTGCACAGGCTCCGTACTCTCCGTGCGCGTGCGTGGAAGCCCCCAAAACTTCAAATACCAGTAAGGAGCGCAAGCAGGCGGGCGTGCTCTCTGGAGCACAGTACTGGAATGGTACTTGGTGCTCCCTGCAGGCACCGGTACGCCTATACCGGGGCGTACCAGTCGTAACCCACCACTGCTTAGCAACTATGGCAAAACAAATCATGAAATGGACACAACTTACTTAGCAACAGAAATTTTGGGTTCCATTGTGGTTGAAAATCAAGGATTTCCTATACCCGTGATGGCGAACCTATGGCACGCGTGCCACAAGTGGCACGTGGAGCCATTTGTCAGGGCACGCGAGGCGCTGCCCTGTCAGCTGGCCAGCGCGCATGCATGCACTGGCCAGCTGAGTTCACCTTTTCAAAAGCTATTTTTCGCCTTCCCCAGGCTCCAGAGGCTTTATAGGAGCCTGGGGAGGGCAAAAAGAGCCTTCCCCCCCGAGGCTTCAGGGACCGTCCCTGAAGCCTTCGGAACACTTAAAACCACCCTACGAGCAAATCGCAAGGGACTTCTGGGAAGCCTCTGGACAGTCCCTGAAGCCTCCGGAGAGCCTCCGGGGGGTCGGGGGAGGCTCTTTTCGCCCTCCCCAGGCTCCTATAAAGCCCCTGGAGCCTGGGGAGGGCAAAAAAACCATGTAAAAATGGGGGGCGCGCGTCGTGCGTGCATGTGCACTGGGGGGGTCACGCGTTGCATTATGGGTGCGGCACGCCCACACTCGACCCCCCTGCGCTCCCCCCACTTGTGGCACGCGAGCCAAAAAAGGTTCGCCATCACTGTCCTATACTCAAGAGAAAGCCATATACAGGACATAAAACCCAGCAATAGTCCAGATGTTATACAGCAAAATATGAGACGGTCCTTCAAGTAGCCTGGACCCATGCCAAACAAACAAATAGATCATAGAATACACTAATCCAGAATTCTCATTGAAAGCCTAAATGACCAAGCTCAAATTATCTGATTTTGGAGATATTATGTGAAGATCTAGATCTCTGCATAATTCTATAACTCTAAAAGGGATGAAAGAAACTTCTTCAACAGAAGGCTACGTACTGAACACGGCAGAAAGATTTCAGGTTAAAGGGTTAACCAGAAGCACCAGTGTTGGGCATGTGTGTACGCTTGTCAAAATTTCATGGTCACAATCTAATATCTATGAAGGACTAAATAGATTTCTTATGTCAAAAATGATGGGAATACATTTATACAGATCAGCAGAAACAGATATTCATATGCATATACATATGTACATCTATATGCAATACATGGACACGCTCAGACAATTTGCAAATTAAAACCTTAATACTGCATTGGAGAAGTTTATAAGGTTTCTTTTTTTAAAAAAATGGGTCAAACAGCAGTCGGTCAAACCAATTGTTGGCATGCATCTTGAGGCTGTTGAAACGGATTCATAGAAACCTTGCTGGCTATTGCAGAAAATGACGACAGCTGCCACAGCTGCTGAGCTACAGCAAAGTAGTAGCCAAGACTAATATTTCCTAGTATATTCTTTCACTCCCCCCGCTCCTGTCTCGGTCTCTTTCAGAAGATCATGGGCTTTCTGATTTCCTAAACTACAAGGCTACAATAAATATTGAAAAATGTGCAATGAGCCCAGTAAATAGAATCCAAGAAATATTCTCCAAGGGATTTAGAACAAGTTAAAACTTAGAATAACTGTGTTGGAAGGGACCTTGGAGATCCTCTAGTCCAGGGGTCAGCAAACTTAAATACTCAAAGAGCCACAAAGGTCCTAACCAGAAGCTCCCTGTTCAATTCTGGAGCCAACCAGAAGTCTGGTTTCCCCACCATAGAGTCTCCTCCTAGTACGGTGTCTTTTTTCCTCTAACCGAAAGCCCTATCAATTGTGGAGCTGACCAGAAAACCTGTCCCTTGCCATAGAGTCTCCTTTTGGCACACCCTGCTTCCCCCTCCCCCAAACCAGAAGCTCCTCTCAAAATTGTGGTGCTGACTGGCAACAGGGAGCCACAGCAGAGGAATGAAAGAGTCACATGCGGCTCCAGAGCCACAGTTTGTTGACTCCTGCTCTAGTCCAATCCCTTGCTCAAGCGGGAGGGTCTGTACCATTTCACATAAATGGTTGCCTCTTCTTGAAAGCTTTCAGAGATGGAGCATCCACAACTTCTGAAGGCATTGGTTGATTGTTTTCATCATTAGGAACTTTCACTTAGAACTAAGGAGAAAGTTCCTAATGAATTTGAGAAAGAAATTTTCAGTTCTTTAATTGAAATTTGAATTTATTGCTAACTTTGTGCTTGGTCTATTTTTCCTATTCCTTTTTCCTATCTTCTGCTAAATGAGTATATATGCATGGAGAAAAAGAATTAAACTTAAATGTGTGTTCTTATACAAATTCTTAAACAAATTCAGCTTGGCTCATCATGGGCCATTAGCTTATCCTCAGTTCCTCAGTCTCAACTATGGATAGTGATAAAGCTTCTGTACATTGCTTTGGAAATACATGGACCGGGGGAGGAGTGGTAAATTTGTTTACTATTTAGGCTTGAGGACTTAAAATAATAAAACTAATTTAGAAATCAAAATCATAATCACCAATACAGCAAGACACTGTATCATAACAAGCAATATTTATATCAGGAAGGGAAAAAATCAATCAAAAACTTCTTTGGAATGAAATAAACCTTCAGTAGAAAACAATGCATGGATGCTTACTTATAAAGGTAAAATGTAAAGGTTCCCCTTGCAAATATGTGCTAGTCGTTCCCAACTCTAGGGGGTGGTGCTCATCTCCATTTCAAAGCTGAAGAGCCAGTGCTGTCCAAAGACCATGTGGCCATGTGGCCGGCATGACTAAATGCCGAAGGCACATGGAATGCTTACATATATGCCCCATTAAATTTAGCGTATTACAATTTTAATTTGTCAAAGAAAGTGCTTAGTAAACCTCTTTTGGGAAGTTATTCTATAAATGGCTTTATCTACTGAATTACCATATTTTAATAAAAATCCCAGACTTGGCATTTCAAGGAACATTGGCACTATAGTAGATTATCCAGGCTCCTGCAAAAGTCCTGAAATATCATATCCTGATCATGTTTTAAAATGCGATCTTATTTACTGCTTGCTTGTTTTACCTCTTCCTAACAAAAATTATACTTAAGGAGGATAACAATCACTTTAAAAATAAAGTAACATGATAATTCATTTAACCAAATTATATTAAGCACAGATAACTGTATTCTGAAGTTTTTTTTTAATCAGTCTGCACTTTTCAAATGTTTCAAGAAATTGGGCAGGAATCCATGTCTCTATTTGGGTAGAGTATTGTGTGAGTCTCTCTATATATAGGTGTTAGGGTAACATATCACTTTTTAAAACTATATTTTTATACTATTGTATGTTTTCACTGTAAGCTACCCAGAATCGCTTAGGTGAGAAGGGGGAGTGTAGAAATTTGATAGATTAATAAATAAATAAATAAATAATAAGTGGAATGAGAATATTCAAATAACATTCAGAATTCTAAGCAAGGTATTACAATTACTTAGGTAACAGGAATAAGCATTGCATATATCTTTCCATTATTTGGAAACACAAAAAACACAGTCAAGAATTGAAAAGAGCTGACTCCAGAACATTTCCTAACTGGATTATGGGAAAGCAGAGAACAAAATGAGATTTGGCCAATTAGATGTTTTTGAAAATATACAAGTTTATGATTTCCTTTTTTTATGTAGCTTTAAGAGTGGATGCCTGTCCTTGCTGACTGTTAAGTGATACAGTGTTTTTCACAATGAGGTTTATGGGCATCCAGTCACTTAGTGTATTAGGCTTCATACGTTCTCAAGTATCCAATTTATTGCTAGATGCTATTATCCATCTTATAATTTAAAATGTTTTCTCATTATCCTTTTAAGTGCATTGCAAATTTGCTGTCTGCAATGCCCTGAGGGCAATTGAGATCATCCAGCAATGCTATTTATTACACAAGATTACAATGACATGAGACCTGTCCTTAGTTTGAATAACAAGGCATTTCAGATAAGAGAAATGTCTTGCATCACAGGGAACAGCTTTCAGGGAGGAAAAAAAATACACTTATTTACGCTTTAAGGAGCTGCTGACCTGATAAAGAAGGGGACATCTGGGATAACTGGTGCAAAAGGCAATAATATTTTTATGATACTAGTGCACTGTTTCAAGCTAAGCAAAGACTTGGAATGAATTTTCTGATCTTACTATTTTAAAATGACATAACAGTGACTCTATAGTACAAGAAGATCTGTGCACTAAATCCATGGTAAAAGGGCTAAATAGCAATAGCACTTAGACTTACAAACTGCTTCATAGTGCTTCACTGCCCTCTCTAAGCAGTTTACAGAATCAGCCTCTTGTCCCCAACAATCTGGGTCCTCATTTTACCCACCTCGGAAGGATGCAAGGCTGAGTCAACCTTGAGCCTGGTGAGATTCGATCTGCCAAAGTGCTGATAGCTGGTGATCAGCAGAAGTAGCTTGCAGTACTGCACTCTAACCACTGCGCCATCACGAATCTCCACAGTCTAAATACATAGTTAGTCATGGTTAATCAAGTACAGATTAGATGAAACCTGGCTCAAAAGCAGTAACTGTGAGAGAGGGATCTCAGAGTCCTAGTTGACAGACACTTAAATATGAGCTAGCAGTATGCCACAGCAAGCAAAATAGCTAATGCAATCCTTGGTTGCATAAACAGAGGGATAGAGTCAAAATCACAAGAAGTATTAGTACCGCTTTATAAAATCTTAGTAAATGAAATACTGCATCCAGTTTTGGTCACCACATTATAAAAAAGATATTGAGACTTTGGAAAGAGTGCAGAGAAGAGCAACGAAGAAGAGCCTATAGACTAAAACATATGAAGAACAGTTGCAGGAATTGGGTATGGGCACTCTAGAGAAAAGAAGGACTAGGTATGTGACATGATAGCAGTATTCCAGTATTTGAGAGGCTGCCACAAAGAAGAAGGGTCAACTTATTTCCCAAAGCACCAGAAGGCAAGACAAGAAACAATGGATGGAAGCTAACCTAGGAGAGAAGCAATCTAGAACTAAGGAGAATCTTCCTAACACTGAGAGCAATCAACCAGTGGAATGGTTTGTCTCTAGAAATTGTGGGTGCTTCATCACTGGAGGCTTTTAAGAAGAGACTGGACAGCCACTTGCCTAAAGTGGTATAGAGTCTCCTGCTTGAGCAGCAGGTTGGACTAGAAGACATCAACGTTCCTTCTATCTCTATTCTTCTGTATTCCATAGTTGGATGACATTTGGTGAATAAGAGAGGTCCATGGGATATTGCTTGAAATTTGCAAACTTAAACCTTTTTTTTTACCAGAGAGTTCAAACATGTGATTGACCAGTGTCCCAAATGGCAGGAAAATTGTTTGCCAGACTTGTGGACGTTAGTCCATCAACAACTGGGGGTGATGTCTCTGACCTATGAGTCAGCAAGGTAGAATTTTTGCAACTAAAGATTATGCACAGGTTCTGAGTACTCGGCTTCCACAATGGAATCCTGCCAGTTCTAACTGTCTATCTCCAATGTTGTGACACTCACATGTAAAGTGATGATCAGAAGTGAAGCACATTCCTCCTTTGTTTACTTTTATCTCAGGGCTTTCTCTTTTGTCCGTAAATAAAAGTCAATTCATTTAAACTTTTTTGGAGGTAATTAATACTCTGCCTATACCAACCTTGCCCCATCTGTCTTTCTCTAGTTGTACGTCTTATCACTGATCCAGCATGGCTGTTGGCTGTGGTGGCTTAGATGAAAGGAAGCGCAGTCCACAAGGATTGGAGGTTGCCAAATCTGTTCAAACTAATACCCTCCTTTGATCCCTATTCAGCTGGAAAGCCACCATAATAAGGATGCTTTTTTCAGATTCCTGCCAATTCCTTCCTTTTATGACACCTCTCTACGACATCTCTGGCAGTGCTTCAGGAGGTCTTCTTGACTTTGAGGAATGATTAATCAAATGGTCAAGGTGCAGGAAATTGCAGCAAAGTGGATAGGTGAAAAAAAAATCTACCTTCAGCAGATTCATACCAATAACAATAATCTACCACAGGTGTTTTCAATCAGTTGGACATCAGTTTTGCATTAGGTGACACCACAGTTGCTGCTCAGTAGGAGAATTGTTCATTCAATGACCAGAACTGGTCACTAATTTTGACCCACTGGACCTGATCTTGGATCTTGATGGTGGAATCAGTAACTACCTTGGCCTACAGGGATCCACAGCATATTACCAAAAGCTGGATGGGAGATGGATGTTATATCACCTTGACATAATTCTTCTAGGTTTCATATCCTTCCTCTGCCTTCCAGGATCACCGTTCAATGAATATCTCTTTGCTAAAAGGAAATTCCACTCAATGTGGAGATTCCACTGATATATCAGCCACCGTGCTGCCTAGTGGGTTTCCCACCTGAGCTGCTGGACTAATCTCAGGGCTACTTTGGTATAGTTGTAAAGGTACTGGTCTAGATTATGAGTTCTGGGAGACTATGAAAGCTGGATAGGTAACACTGGGTCAGTCATTCTTTCTCAGTCTAATCCACCTCATAGAGTTGTTCCTGTGGGGAAAACAGGCAGAAATACTAATATTAATTTATTTTAATACAGTATTAATGTTTGTTACCTTGAGATAGATATAGATATATAGATAATTGAGACATAGATATGTAGGTAATATATAAAAGTAAAGGTAAAGGTTCCCCTCACACATATATGTTAGTCATTCCCGACTCTAGGGGTCAGTGCTCATTCCCCTTTCAAAGCCGAAGAGCCAGCGCTGACGGAAGACATCTCCATGGTCATGTGGCTGGCATGACTAAATGCCAAAGGCGCAAAGGACAGTGTTACCTTCCCACCAAAGGTGGTTCCTAGTTTTCTACTTGCATTTTTACCTGCTTTCGAACTGCTAGGTTGGCAGAAGCTGGGACAAGTAAGAGGAGCTCACTCCATTACAAGGCACTAGGGATTTGAACAGCCAAACTTCCGAACTTTCTGATCAACAAGCCTAGCGTCTTAGCCACTGAGCCACCACATCCCATAGATAATATATAGAAATAGAGATATATGGATATAGATATATGAATAAAATTATTTTATTATGGTTTGTCACAAAGTTAGCCAGATGTTTAAATTGGATTTGTCATTTTTATCCATTTATCGAGTCCTTTTTAAGGACCTGGGATAGGCAAATAGTGTTCTATGGTGTTAAAAATATTGTTGTAAGATGTAAGCAGTTTACTAGCGATGTTGCCTTTTTTGACATTGATAATGGTGTTCAAGTGGTACTCTGGTTGTTTAGAGATTGCACTCAAGGTACCTGTTACTATTGGTAATATCTTTGCTTCCTTTTTTCTTTCTATTTGTATTTGCAGGTCTTTGTGTTTTAATTCTTTTTTTTCCCAGTTCTTTCTATTCTATTCTGTTGAATCCACTTCCACTTTCCAGACTTTTTTGTCTCTCTCATTGACAATTGTTAAGTCGGAGGTATTATGTGGTGGGCACTTGTCTATTTGAATTCTAAAGTCCCAGAGCATTTTAGCTTCTTCATTTTCTATTACTTGGTCTATTTTGTGGGTCCATCAGTTCCTGCTTGTAGGCAAATAATATTTCTTAAAAGGTCTTCCAGTGCACCTTTGTTCTTAGACGTGTTATTCTTTGTAGTCAGTCTGTAAGATCTTCTTATAGCAGCTAGCTAGGTGGTGGTGCTTTGTTTCTTTAGCTTCTTTGCAAAGACAGCATTTGAGTTCTGACTTTATATGTATTTATTCTTAAGACTTGGTCTTGTGCAGCCAGAATTAGCCTCTCTATCTCTTTCTTCAGTTGTCTTGTTCTTAGCCACTGCCAGGTCTTGTTGTCTGCTTTGCCTGCTATTTTTTAATGTATTTATTGTATTGTATTGTATTGTATTATTTTATTTTATTTTATAAATATTTTTATTTTACTGCTTACTGTGGAAGTTTTAATTCTCAGTTTAATTATTGGAAGTAGCAGGAGTCCCTTCTAGATTCAGCAGCATACAAATAGATTGATTGATTGATTGATTGATTGATTGATTGATTGAATGAATGAATGAATGAATGAATGAATGAATGAGAAAGAGAGTAAGTTGTTCTGTATTCTTGCAAGTGAATGTGTCTAGGACTGCATTCATAATTATCAAATTTTATATTCCATTTATAAAATGTAGAGGCCACCTGACTCCCAATGATTCTGAATGATAATTATTGTGTTTTTGTTTTATTTTTTTAGGTACAAAAAACAGGAAAACAAAACAAAACAGTGGTATTACATGGGTGTACTGTGGTTCACCCATAAGTAGCTGCATGGAGTAAGAAAGCATAATTTTTATCTACATGAATAAAATTTTAAGTAAATCAATGGTAAAAATATATTTTTAAATGTTGAGCTTAATCCCTAGTACATGTTAACTCTAGAAACAGTACAGAAGTGCTAGTGCTATTGCATTTCTAATTGTTATTCTGCTTGTCATGGAAAGGAATTCAATCCTTTTTTTTTCTCTTTAAAGGAAAAAAAATATATAGACATCCCTTTACCTTAAATTTTCCATAAATCATGTTTCAGTGAAGCATGTTAGAAATTCATACAACTGGACATTTTTCTACCTTTATCTTTTCTCAGAATGTTTTATTTTAATGCCAAGTAATAGTCCTATTCTTATTTTATAGTCATCTTCCATACAGCATTGTCTTCTATTGGTGGATGTTCATTTTTTTGTCCCCTAGAATAAAAATATCCTTTTGTATATGATTAAATCTATCTAAATAATATAATTTATTTATCAGATATTTGAGAGAGAAATGGTGTGTTTATGAATTAATACCACAAAATACTATTGGTGTTCATAGCTAGGTAACCAGCAACTTTGTTAGATAGTAGCTGATTTTTAAAAGATAGGTTTTATGTCCTTGACATGTTACTAAATACTCTTTACTATGCAATTCTTCCTGTCATACTGTGAGGTGAAGGGAAAGAGTTGAGTGGTAAGTAGTTAGTCTCGGTTTAATCTTTAAGGTGGAAACTAGTTTTATCAACTTTATTCAATTTTTGTATCGTTATATCAATCATTATAAATCAGCTTCCTGAAAAAGAGTGATTTTGACTTTTTTTTTCCAAAGAAGAATGTCCTAATTTCCCCAGCTAACAACCAGATAAAATGAAAGCCAAAATAAAAACAATATAAGAAAAAAAGAAATAAAACAATAATACAGGAATTCCAATATGTACCAGGAGGACATAGAATTGCACTAGTTTTAATATTACCTGGGTCAATGAAGTTGTTTTGATCTTGCAAAGTGAAGTTGATAAGTAGAAATGTAAGGTTCATTATTTTAGTTCTATTTTAATTAAGTAAGTAAAACAACAAAAATAAAAAGGAAAAAGGAAAATAAACTTACGCTTTCCCAGAATTCTCTGTATTCACAATTATGCACAGTACTTTTCCTGGTATCTGCTTGGAAAAAGGTTTGTTTGTTCAGAATATGTGGTTAACCATGAATCTATTCATGTGAAAATGTAAAAAAGAAATGAATATAAATATAAAAAGCATGCTTAGTTTTGATTACTTATGATGAAAAACTGAGAACAATAGTAAGATGCAAGTGAAATGTGAGGTTCTGAATATGGAAATTATCAGGAGTGGATTTTAGGGGGAAAATGGATGTTAAAAAAAATGAGTGAAAAGCAACTAAGGTCAAAGTAGAACTACTGTAATAGAGGGAAGGATGGGTGGCAAATGAAAAAAGAATATTAGCAGATATTACTCTTAATTATTATTGGCATTACTTTCTTAACAAAAGAAATAGAAAGTGGATATAAGGAAAATGGATGCAGAAGCTATCTGAAAGAGAATTAAAGAATTGTATTGTCGAATGTCACAGACATTTTTGTAGATATTTTAATGGAATGTATGAAAAAAAAATCCCTTGGTAAAATAAAATTAAAAAATGAAATGAAATAAATGAAATAAAATAAATATATAAGGTGTTTGAGGGTTAAAAGGAAAAATAACATAATGCTCCTACATTAAGGAAATCTGGAAAATGAATAGTGTGAATACAGAGAAAGCAATAGTAGCAAAGAATGTTGCATAATGATAAGACAATTCAAAATTGTAAGACTGCAGGTGTAGATAATATAACAAGAAATGTTCACTTACAGATGCGATTTGATCATTAAGTGTTCTGAGATTTATTTAATGTACTGTTTGCATGAAGATTGTATATATGGCTGACAACTAGAAAAATAATATTCTTTTCCCCTATAGAGAAAAGGGTAATACAATGGAATTCAAAAACTGTAGGAGATTAGTTTGATAGGTGTGTCTGGAAAGCTATTTGGCAGAATTCTGACTGAAAGGGTACAAGAAGTCACAGTGAAAAAAAATTAGAAAGTATAGTGCATTTTTATGTGTTATGCATATTTTTGTTCTTCAGACTACTAAAAATATGTGAATGTGAGAAAGTAAGTTTCTGGTTTATATAGAAGAAATATATGATAATGTGCTTAAATTGTGGAATGTTTTGGGCAGTTATGAAGTGGATGGTTGGTTACTGAATATAAATAAAGATAGTCTCCAATTTAGCACCGGTTGCTCAACAATCATTCAAAGTTACAACAGCCTAATAAAAAGTTACTTACAGCCCACTTTTAAAGTTATGATTTCTGCACCACTCCTGCAATTGCATGATTGCATATCAGCTGCTTCGCAACCAGCTCACATTGCAACATTTAGCAGCACCCCATGGTCATGTGACTATGTTTTGTAACTTTTTTGCCATTTTTTGCCAAAAAAAATTGTTGATTGGATAAGTTGGGTTCAGACTTATGACCAGGTGATTTACCTATAAACCATGATTAACTTGACTAGCACAGTGATTCACTTAATGACTGTTATAAAAACAGTCCTAAAATTAAGTCTGGTTTCATTCAAAATATGACTAAAATTCTGGGCCCAATTTCAGTCATAATTTGTGAGTCACATATATATGGATATGAGATTAATTTTAAACGTGCGAATAAATGTAATACTTGTTCCATTTGTGTTACAATATTAAGTAGGGAAAAAAAACAAGGGTGCTTCGAGCACGCTCACATTTGCAAATCGGTAGGGAAGGTAAGTGATTACCGCCCCTGTAGTGTAATTTGCTATATGGAAGTGCGGGCTGAGTATGTGGGGAATAACATAAAATTGGATGCATTAGGAAATGTGTGTGTACAAGAGGAGATATTGTCAAGTATAAATGGGCAATGAATGAAAGTGGATTGAATAAAAAAAGTGAGTGACCAGCAGAAAAGAAGGATCTTGGGATGGTTCGGTCATACCAAAAGAATGTGAATGATGAGAATGGAATAGGAAATCAAATAAAGCAAAAGGGAATGGAACAAGAGGAAAGAGAAGACTGAGAAAGTCAAGACTGCATGGACTTGATTAGTTTTTCAAAAGCCGATAAAAAGTTCAAAGAGCAAAAATCAAAGTATGAAGTGGTACATTACAAAGACATGGTTTGCAAGGAAAGAGAAGTATGAAGAGGTATAAGAAATGTGGTTAGCATTAACTATCTTCTCCTTCTTGTGCCATATCTGTCATCGGACATTGGCGATCCTATTTTTATCAACAGCTGCACGAAAAAGTGTTGTTGAGTTTTATCCAAACCAGTCCTTTAGATTTTGAAGCCATGATATTCTTCTTCTGCTTAGACCTCGTTTGCCTTCAATCTTTCCTTGGAGGATTAAGTGAAGTAAGCCGTATTTTTCTGGGTGTCTCATCACATGACCAAAATATTCTAATTTTTGCTTTTTTATGGTTTTGATGATTTCCCTTGGCTTTCCCAGGTGGCTTATCATTATCATTAACCATGCGAGTTATATTTCATCTTCATTTTTATCTGTAAGATGTACGTGCTGCTGACCATATTAGTCCTCATCCTCTCTTTCCTTGAATCTAGACTTGAAACATTGTTCAGAAGGCTTATTACAATTAGTCAAAAGTTGAAAGAAAAGACAAGGCATTGTCGGCATGATTTTTCTGTCTGAGTTTCAATCTTACCCCGTTTTTGAATGAAACATTACATCTAGTGTAATAGATTTTTGTCTTTTATAAAGGGTATATAAAATCCTAATTTAAAGAATAATTTATCATAACTCCGTAGCCTTTAATTCATAATAAAATCATTTTCTGCATTACTCTGATATATTTTAAAATAGTATTCCTGTTGATCTCATCAATCATATTAAGCATTAAAACAGGAGTGTCAAACTTGACTTCATTCGAGGGCCGTATCAGGGTTGTGTTTCACCTCGGGCGCCGGGGTTCCATGGCCAGGGGAGCCATGGACAGCTCAATGCATGCGCAGAAGCAAAAAACAAGGGCGCTGCCAAGAGAATGGTTCAGGGCTGTGGCAAGCCAAGTTACTACCTATTCAGCCAAACCGGTCCGAACCAGTAGGAACCCACCTCTGCTGTGTTGGCCCAAGCACTCTGCCAGCAAAAACAGGCTCCCAAGGTCTGTTTTTGCCTGTGACAGCCTCCTAACACTCTGCCAGTGAAAACAGACCTTGGAAGGGCGACCCGGGCTGGTCGTTTGCTTTTCCAGGGCAGTCCCAAGGGCCAAATCTAAACATCCTGCAGGCTGAATGCAGCCCCCAGGCCTTGAGTTTGATACCCCTGCATTAAAACAAATTACAATATGCACCTTCCTTTCTTAAGTAGGCATCATTTGTTTCACTTAAATTCTTGTAGTTTCAACAAAGAATAAGGAAGCTAAATGTGAATGGCATCTACAATATGAGAAATTGTGTAAGGGCCCAGGGTTCCACTTTTTAATAGAAATAGCTACAGTATAATTTTCCCACAAGCAATTGGACACTAGTATTTTTAGCCAGTGGAGAGCCAGTGTAAGTTAAGAATAGCAATTGCTACAGTGGGAAATGACACAGTTTCTATTAAGGGGACAGCCAGTACAACAGCTGGCTGGTGATGAATTCATACGAAATATGCAATTGTGCAGCATACATAAGAATACATTTTATAAATTGTTTATGGTGGAATTGTGAAAAGACAATAGCATATTGTCGCCTTCTTTCTGTAACAGGCATGGTGTTCATCTTGATAAGCTGCAAATTCTGAACCCACTCAGTTTATATGGCCTTTCCAGCAAGAACAACATAGGTATTTTTTTTTAAAAAAAAGTATGGAAGAAAGTTAGACAGATACCATCTGTGCATCTGTTCAGAATGTGCAATATTTAGAAAAGCAGGCCAATTCAGACACAAGAAAGGGAGTCACTGCAATTCACAGATGGTCGTCTTCATTTAGTTTTGTGTACCACCCTAAAAATGTAGTGGGAAAGCAATCTTTTCCCATGCAGATGAAACTAAGAGAGGATTCTTTTTCTGGAATCAGGTCATCATTTAAAATGATAACAAAGCATGTTGCTTACCCATTTCCCAAACACTGATATTCACTGAATTGTGCTTGAAGAGGAGCAATGAGGTGCCTGTTACTTATTTCCATTACAGTGACGTGCAGTCAGGGGAGGCAGGGGAGGCGGAGCCTCACCACTCTCATCATGAAAATAAAAAAGAATTACTCCAGGAAGCCGTGAAAGTGGCTGGGAGAGTCGCGCGGCTTGGTTTAGCCTCCCTGGACATCTCAGCAGCAGCCCCAAGTGTGCCGATCTCGCCATTTTTTACATCGGGCGAGCCCAGGATCCTTGCAAGGGGAATGGGACGTGTGCAGGAGGCTCCTCAGCTCCAGCCTCAATCAGCGCAGCCGCGGTCCCCTTCATCTTGCCTCAGGAAGGAGGGGAATGGGACCACGTGTGCAGGGGAAGGGGATCGCGGCTCTGCTAATCTGAGGCTGTGCGCTGAGGAGCCTCCTGCACACGTGGTCCCATTCCCAAGTTACAGGAGCCGGGGGTGGGGGGAGCGCTCACGTTGCTTGTCGCCTTCGGTATACCGCTAGGTTGGGGAGTGCCTGCTGCCGCCCCGCGCTGCCGGCGCCCGCTGCCGCCCCGTGCTGCCGCCGCCCGCTGCCACCCCGCGCCGCCCCCGCCCCGCGCTGCCCCGCGCCACCGCCGCCCCGCTCCGCGCCACCCTGCGCCGCCGCCGCTCCGCGCCACCCTGCGCCGCCGCCGCTGCCCCGCTCCGCTCCGTGCATAACATCCAAACTCCAAAACTTCCAGCATCGGCCGCCGGACAGAGAGTTTTCCGGACAGAGTCTTCCAGCAGCCGGCCCACCATAGAGAGCACTCCTAGAGCGGCCGATGCTGGAAGTTTTGGAGTTTGGAAGTTATGCACGGAGCGGAGCGGGGCAGCGGCGGTGGCGGCGGCGCGGGGCGGCGCGGGGCGGCGGCGCGGGGCGGCGCGGGGCGGCGGCGCGGGGCGGCGCGGGGCGGCGGCGCGGGGCGGCGCGGGGCGGCGGCGCGGGGCGGCGCGGGGCGGCGGCGCGGGGCGGCGCGGCGGCGCGGGGCGGCGCGGCGGCGCGGGGCGGCGCGGGGCGGCGGCACGGGGCGGCGGCGCGGGGCGGCGCGGGGCGGCGGCGCAGGGCGGCGCGGGGCGGCGGCAGGCACTCCACAACCAAAACTTCCAGCATCGGCCGCTCTAGGAGTGCTCTCTATGGTGGGCCGGCTGCTGGAAGACTCTGTCCGGAAAGCTCTCTGTCCGGCGGCCGATGCTGGAAGTTTTGGAGTTTGGATGTTATGCACGGAGCGGGGCAGCGGTGGCGGCGCAGGGTGGCGCGGAGCGGGGCGGCGGTGGCGCGGGGCAGCGCAGAGCGGCGCAGAGCGGCGCGGAGCGGGGCGGCGGTGGCACGGGGCAGCGCAGAGCGGCGGCGGGGTGGGGCGGGGCGGCGGCGGCACGGGGCGGCGGCGCGGGGCGGCAGCAGGCACTCCCCAACCTAGCGGTATACCGAAGGCGGCAAGCAACGTGAGCGCTCCCCCCACCCCCGGCTCCTGTAACTTGGCGCTTTCAGGATAACGCTAGGTCAGTGAGCGCGGGACAGGTTGTATTTTCGGGGAAACACGATACCTAGGCATTTTTTACATCGGGCGAGCCCGGGATCCTTGCAAGGGGAATGGGACTATGTGTGCAGGCGGCTCCTCAGCGCACAGCCTCAGATTAGCAGAGCCGCGATCCCCTTCCCCTGCACACGTGATCCCATTCCCCTCCTTCCTGAGGCAAGATGAAGGGGACCGCGGCTGCGCTGATTGAGGCTGGAGCTGAAGAAACGTCTCCGTTTGGGCTGCGCCACTGCGATCGGAGCAACCACGTGGTTTGATGATGTCACCAGCCTCACCAGTCATAAACGTCACCGCACGTCACTGTTCCATTAAAGTATCAACAGTGAGTAGGCAATGCATACTGGTGGATTTGTGAAAATGCAGGGCAGTATCAGATACTAAAAGTAGCAAGCACAACAATTTAGAACTGGTAAAAGAAAAGAAAATTGTATTCCCATTCTCACAGCTACCCAATGACAGTATTTACTATCTTTGTAGTCCTCAACTTACAACTACAATTGAACCCAAAATTTATCTTGCTAAGTGAAAAATGTGTTAAATGATCCCCCCCCCCATTTTATGACTTTTCTTGCCACATTTGTTAAGTGAATCAGTGCAGTTGTTAAATTAGTAACATGGTTGTAAAGTGAAACTGGTTTCACCTTTGAGAGCTGTATGTAAGAAATTTCATTTTAATGTATGGTGATTAGTGTACATTCAAAGTGACAATAAAGTTAGTATTTTATTCTATTCTATTCATTGACTTTTCTTGTCGGAAGATTGCAAAAGGTGATCGCATGGCCTCTGGACGCTGTAACTTTCATACATGAGAGTCTTTCAAACATTCGAATCTAAATTACATGATTACGGGGATGCTGCAACAGTCAACAATACTAAAAATGGTCATAGGTCACTTTTTTCAGTGCCATTGTAACTTCAAACAGTCATTAAGTGAATTGTTGTAAGTCGAGGACTACCTGTATTAATAATCAAACTCATAGTGCTGTTGCAAGACCAAACTGGACTATATTTGGTAAATCACTTGCACATTAGGTTTTGTATCAATGTGCCTTAATCCCAGCTATTGTTTGTAGAAATTATGTGTTTGTTTGTTTACTATTATTTATACGTCACCTATGTATAATGAAAGTTTCAGAAAATGAAAGGGTAAACAAAACTCCAAGAGAATTAAATATAATCCAGCAAAATATACACAATGATTATCCTCGAAGTATCACAATGGCATCATAATACATCATTAAAACAAGAGTTAGAAAAGATCTTACTAAGATTAAAGGATCTTTGTTGCCAGACAGACAGTGAGCTGAAATGGGGCCATTGTTAAAAATGATAAAGACTCTTTTGGAAGAAGCACATTACCTGGTGATTTCATAGTCAGGTCCATGTGGTTTGTGGTGAAAATATCCGAAGTTTCCAACAGGAGATTTAAAAATTCTAAAAGTTCTTCATATGCCATCACTTCAGTTTACTGAGATGAACTAAGCCTGGAAACAAACTAAGGAAGATAAAGATCAACTGCATTTTAAGCCATCTTCAAGAGAGATCCCATGACATCATATAAACTATATAAATTCAACCTGAAGTAAATTAGGCAATAGATGCCCAAAGCCAGCCTTGGAAGATAGCTGATAGAATGTGAAGACTTTCCTAATTAAAACTCAATTACATGTTAGCTATATTGAATCTAGAGAGTCACTCTATATTGCAAACTGATACTTTAAAAAAAAGTCTTATTGATAAAACTTTAAAGATTATAAGTGCAGATATGAGGTCAATTTGGAGGAGTATACAGCAAAACAGAAGAGGAATAATTCAGAAAAGGTAGACAGACACACTTCAACTGAGGAGATGGTTAGCAACATCAAGTTTCTGGGTGTGCAGATAACAAATAGGTTGGCTTGGTCGCTCAACAGCAAGACATTGGTGAAGTAGGCACAACAGAGCCTGCATTTTTGTGTTGCAGCTATTTCTGTGGCTGAACAGGAGTCACACATTCTTCCAAACATAAGGCAAGGATATAGAAGTGTTTGGTTATGGGGATAAACATACAAGTGTTTTCTCTTTACCATAGATACTGTCTTTGGCCCTTTTTTTAAATGAACCATTTGTCTGAAAAAAGGAAGCCCTGGGACTAGATCTTTCACCTTCCTTTGATTGTCATTTTCCAATTGTTTCATTTAAAAAAAAAACGTTAGCAGTTGACTGATATTGAATTTCAGCCTAAATTTGGAAACACCCAGAAAAGGGAAATGCCAAGACAAAGTTGGGTTTTTGTTTTGTTTTTTTAAAAAGACATCTCTTAAATATTTGGTGTGCACTTTCCATCCGTTAGACTGTTAACTGAGGTTTTTTTTAACAGGGATACATGGAACCATGTTGGCTATCTCGGTCCCAGTTTTCACTTCCTTGTGAGGGCGTGTGAGGGTTGTTAAGGGGAAAATTCTTTGACTTGTCCATGGTACACATAGTAGGGATCTCTTGTTGCCGCTCCTACCCTTAACAGGTTCTTTGATTTTCTCAATAGAGTACGCAAATCCCCTAGTTGAGTGGAAAGACCCTTCACCCATGTCTCCTGTACCAAATATTGGGACTTTACCAAATATTTGTTCTGTACAAAATATTTATTCTCTCTCTCTACACACTTTCTTGTAGAAGTTTTTCTGCATTTTGGGGAAGGAAAGGGAAGCGTTGTCTAGTGCTACGCATCTTTCATGTACTTTAGAGATAGCCTGGCCATTGTATCTGAAAGCTGTATCTTTTCTTGTACAATAATCTGTCCATTGATCACCAGATTCTGTGGCTTCTGAAGTTGTCCTGATGAAACTTCACCTTTAACACTTTTTTTTAAAGTCAGGGCAACCAAGAAATGTTGAAGAATGATGGGAAAAGATGTACAGGTAGCCCTTGACTTACAACAGTCCCTTTAGTGACCAATTCAAAGTTATAGGGGCACTGAAAAAAGCAACCTTTGACCATTTTTCACAGTTGCAACCATTGCAACATTCTCATGATCATGTGATCAAAATTCAGACGCTTGGCAACTGGCTCCTACTTATGACGGTTGCTATGTCCCAAGGTCATGTGATCACCTTTTGCAACCTTCTGACAAAGTCAATGGCGAAGCCACATTCACTCAACAACATGGTTACTAACTTATCAACTGCAGTGATTCACTTAACAACTGAGGCAAGAAAGGTTGTAAAATGGGGCAAAATTCATTTAACAAATGGCTCACTCAACCACAGAAATTGGTTCAATTGGGGTCGTAAATCGAGGACTACCTGTAATAGAAAAAAGACACTTGGCCATAAAATAAGCACAACAAAGCAAAACAAATATTTCACAACCCTTAATGAGGCAGAAAAACGAAAGCACTTTTACAAAGCTCTTAGAAAACTGGCAAGGTTGGGCCTTTAAGCTTGGATCAGGTGTAGTAAGATGAGTAATGGGTGTGAGCAGAGCTTTGTGTGCTCCAAGGCAAATTTCTCACTGGAGCTGCCAAACCCAACACCTAGAGGACAGCAAAGAAATGGCAACTCGCTAAGCTTTTGCTGCCACCTAGTGGCAATCCAGAGCTTTTCAGCCCAAATATGGTACCTCTATGATGAAGGCTAAGTGGCTCTATAGTCAGTGACATCATATCAATGTTTGCCTATTGTTTTACTCTAGGTTGCTACGGAAGGGGTGCCACATTGCTGCTTTCAACAGCAACTATACTCTTTCCTAGTTCTGCTTTGAAAAAAATGTCCTGAAGGCATACTTAAATAAACAAGGAGAAAGTTTGAGAGAGGTGAACTTTTCAAAGCTCTTTTTGTGACTACTTTAAAAAAAAACTCGGGAAACTTCTCCACATGATCTGCTTTTCACTCAGTTGGGGGTTACCTGAATATCCCCCAAATAATTTTAAAATTATCATATTAGTGTCTCAAGAAATAGTCTGTATCAAGTATAACATCCAACATTAAAATGTCCATAATAAAAATCCCATATTAATTTTAAAAGTAATGAGCATAGCTGCCATCACAATTCCAGTCACCATAGGAATAGACATCCTGTTTAATTCAAATTCTACTTCTCAATGTTACCCTTTTGTCCCAAGACATAGTCAGCATTAAGTGCATCACATTCTGTCTTGGGAAAAAGGCTCCCTCCTAAGGGTTTGCAAATCTTAGATTTCCCAAAATATTCTGATAGCTACATTTTTGTTCCTTGGTGGTTGGACTGCCTTAAGGCAACCAAAATTGTGTAAATACATACTTGACATTTTACATCATATAGGCATCAATGTATGCTATTTATGCAAATAAATGAAGTAAAATGTCAGTTATAAAGATATAGAAATACCGTAAAATATGCCAATTCTGTGGCCTGCTTTAAATGAAACAAATTTTGTGCTTGGCTTGGGGATTCAGTAGAAGGGAGAAGTTTCTCCATAACATCCAATATTCATTAAATAGAAGGCCAGAGAACTGAGGTTTTATTGCAATAACAAACTGACAGCCCAAATCTATTGTCTGAGTCAAGACAAATTTATCCAGCTAGATATTGTATTATACACTTTGAATGTCCATATGTATCTCAAAATATTTGCTGATGATCAGGTTGAGGTAAGCTGTTTTATTCTCAATATGCAACCAAAATTGTATTTATACCAAATCAGTATACAGTGGCTGCTTCACCATCATCTAGAAATGTCTGTTTCTCATTTATTTCCAATTTATGTGTTTGTTAATTTCTTTCTTTTAGGAGTTCAAGGTGGTTATAAAGGATTCTCTCCTGCAATAATAATTCTGCAAAGTTCTGTAGATTCAACTGAGAAAGACTGGTCCAAAGGCACTCAGTGAGCTTCCATGGCTAACAATGGACCAGAACCTGTATTTTCTTGGAGCCAGTTTAATATATTAACTGTTATGCACTTACCCAACATTAAAGGAAATCAGTCTGCATGGAAATTGCACTATAGGCTAAAAAAACTGGTGTTTAATACCATTATTCGAGGGTGTGAGATAAAGACAGGATATGTTGTCTTCTTCTTCCCATATGTCTTTATTTTATATGACAGTCTTGTCTGTTGTTGTTCAGTAGCGAAGTCATGTCTAACTCTTCACAATCGCATGGATCATAGCATGCCAGGCTTCCCTGTTTTCCACTGTCTCCCAGAGTTGGACCAAATTCATGTTCATAGTCTTGCCTGAGTTTTCCCCAATTTCTTTTAAAATTTAAATTGTGGAACTAAATCTGGAAAAGGAAGAAAGAAAGGAAGGAAGGCAGGAGAGAGGGAGGGAGGGAGGAAGGAAGGAAGGTGGGGGGAGGGAGGGAGGGAGGGAGGGAAGAAGGAAGGAAGGAAGGAAGGAAGGAAGGAAGGAAGGAAGGAAGGAAGGAAGGAAGGAAGGAAGGAAGGAAAATATACTTTAACTTTTGCTCCCAGGTATATCTATGCAGTTTTCTTAGCAACAAAATAGCCATTGTCTCTTTCCAAGATTCTTTCCAACTTTTGAAGCTTGCCTACAGTCTAGGAAATTCCAGGTGGTTTCCCATCCAAAGGCAACCAGGCCTGATGCTACTTAGCCTCCAGGGTCAGACACAATCAGTCAGGTGCTGCCACCAGGCTGAGGCAAGTGTAGTAGTTACCATGAGAAATAAAATTCATCCCACCCACATAACCAGGGTGAAAAGGGAAAGGAATGCATTTGTGGCAGTGAGAGAATGGAAGCATCTTGCGTGTTTACATTTTATTGCTATCACTAGTGGTGCCATGTCAAGAACAGCCTTCTCAGGGGGCACAGCCTGATTTGTAGAGTGACTGCATTTTTGTAGGCTTTCCTTAGCGCAGCCACCACAAGCGAGAAAGGGACACACTCAGTTAGCTATACTCTTAAAGCGCTTCTAAAGATGCCTCCTGAAAGTCACAGTCCGTCCTTAGATTGTTCAATTTTTGGAATTCTTCGGGAGTGAGAACAGACTCTGTTGTCAACAGAGTCCTGTTCACAGAAACTAGGCAGGAAAATGAAAGAAGGGTCTCTATTGTTCGGGGATGTGGTGTAGGCTGCAAGAATGTGTGGGGAATGTGAAGTCTGCATATCATGGAGAAAGAGGGGCCTTTGTGTGAAAACACTGAAGCAGAATGTCAATCATATAAATAACCCTTACCTCATTTTTTATTCGAAGCATGGCCGTCATAATTTTCAAACCATATATCAATGAGCATGGATATTATAGGTTTCCTGGAGCATATTGCTTTCAACCTCCCACCCCCACCCCCAGTATGCTCGACGCATTCAGTCAAATCCTCTACCATAAAAACAGAGACAGAAAAAAAAGATTTGGGGCCTCTTTTAAGTGAGATCACTGACTCCATCGACATGGAGGACTGATTGTGGTGCTTTTGGACCGATTCCTACAGGGAACGACACGTGGAAAACATGACGTCAGAATTGAAAATCCATGTGGATTTTGCAGGAAGGAACTGGGAGGAAAGCAATTGGTTCGTGTTGGCTTCAGCTTATTAAGCTCTCTGGTAAAATTCATATGGATTTACAGTTTCAGGCAAATGTTCTTCTTTCCTGTGCATTCCACCGCAAGATTAATTGCAAAATAATCACAGCCTTCTGTGGAAAAATATATCACATCAGAATTGGCTCCTCTCACTATCACCTTCAGTGGACGATGATCTTCCCTTCCAGGCAAATCTTCATTTACTTCTTCTTCAATGCGTATATAGAATCTGATAAACTCAAGTGCTGGGATTTGGGGTGCAGTGGAGGGGGAAAATCAATAGGATTGGGTTTGAGTGATGTACATCCCACTGGATTACTTAGTATGATGAGGCATGATGCAACCCCACCAAGCTTTGCTGGGAAATTCTTTGAAATCCTGAGCTTAAGGCAAGCAACAAGCCTGGAGAGAGAATATTTTAGCTAATAAATGCTTTTGTTCTTCCAACAAGCAAGTTCTTGAAGGCTTGCCTTGCCAAGATAGGAATACCATACCTGCTAAGACAGGAATCGGAGTTGGCTTCTATTCCAGAACAGCATCCTACGTGTGGGTTTTATGAGGTGCTGTCTAAGAGAGATCGCCCTTTGAGATACAATATAATTGTTTTGCCTGGCAGTGATAGAAGGAGGTTTGAGTGCTGAAATATCACCCACGCTGGAAAAGTTGTTAGCCATTATTTAATTAGATAATGCTATATGCTGCGTCACTTTAAGTACGTCCAACGAGCGTGCCACAGTGCTTTAACTTCAAGTGGGTACTAGAAAAAAAAAAGAAATCCCTGCAGGTATAATTCTTCAAGAGAATATTGTAGGAATGTGCACATAGATAGTTACAAGAATCTACAAGGTGATTCAATGCTATCCTTTGAGGCTTCCTGGACTGTATTCATTGTCTTGAGATAAAGAATGCCTCTAAGTTGCAAGAACTAACTAGTAATACGAGATATAATGATAGCTGGCTTTGTCAAGTGGGTGGATGACATGAACAAAATGCACTGAAGGAAAAAAAATGATCCAAATTAAATTTGATATTTCTGCATAGTTCAGACTATAAGTTGTCATCTTCCAAACTATTACTTTTCTGTCTGCAGAATTCCTGGCTCTAGAGTCAGTAGTGGTGGATCCGTTGCCAAGAGCTCCACCACTGTCTCCAGAGAATAATCCAGAAGCCTTTAAAAAACAGACTTGGTGGCTGTAAGTCTTTCCCCATTGCTGTGTTAAAATATTTGTTTGTTGGTTTAAACATTTGCATGGCTGCCCATCTTAAAATAAAGTCCTGGCAGATTGATTAATTAATTAATTAATTAATTAATTAATTAATTAATTGTTCACAAATAACTCTAAATCCATTCCCAATGCCTATCCTTCCTGTATGGTTTGTTTCAAAGCACTTGGCAGTTCCAGTCCCTTCAAAGCATTTGGTACATCATGGGGACCCAGCACAAGTATAAAAGCGCTAAGCACAGATCTGAAAGCCCAATATTTTGGTAGGCCCTCCCTTCATATTCAAACCAAATATTTATCTTTTGCCAGACCACCAGTATAGTACTCCAGCATGTTGTGCAAGAATTAGAATTTGGCCATGGACTCATTTGCAGTTTTAAAGGCATATATCCAGGTTGCATTCACTCAACATGCAATCAATTGGGTAGAACCATTCCTATCCAAAGGCATGATATCTATAATGGATATTATCTATAATGCCACAAAGAAAACTCAGCAGTTTCCAAATGCCCCTGGTGGTATTATTGTCTTTTGTTCTGGCAGTGCTTTGACCCAGGCTCCAGGGATGACTCAAGAGCTATGTGCTGTAATAAACGTTTACAGAGGAACAGTTTAGCAAACAACCATTTCAGCATAATAAGGGGAATTCTCCTTAAAGCTCCTTCAACATTCCATTCATATTCATCTTCCTTATCTGCTCTGTCAGTTTGCAAGAAACAGTTTGGAAAACGAGATTAGAAAAGGTGTCAACCCCATGTTCAAATGCAGTCTGCCTATTCCTCCAATCCATACAATTTCCATATTTAGTGCACATTGTGCAAGTGATTGCTGAATGAGTTATTCTGTTTGGAAGACAATCCTATTCAGACTCTCGGATTATCCTGGACTCTGTTCCTTTTTGCATATGAAATTTCATATAATTGCACATGCATTAATCCAGATTGGCCTGAAGAGATAGTGCAAAAGAACAAGTTTGAACTATTTTGAATATGCTCTTTTGGCACAGAGTTTAATTTCTGTAGCAAGGGGAAAGCATACCTTGTAATGTCTAAACAGAAGTTGCTTTTTTCAAGACCACTAATAGGTCTGGGTAGTTCCATGCCCATAAAGTGAGTTATTCGATGATGTCTGAGGTCTGTGAGGAACTGGCATGTGAGAGGAACAAGCAGGAAGTTGGTCCTAGTAAGACAGAGAGTTGTGTTTGAATAGCCACCAGGTTAATGTACTAACAGAAATTCAGTTTCTGAAAATGTTTAGCAACCGTTGCCTTTTTATTAAAGAGGCCATTCTCCACTGTTAACTTGCCTTTAATCCACATCATGGCAGTAACCTAATATCCCTTCATGGGTAACAAAGCTAACAGTTTTTATACACCTTAGGTCCGGTGGAATAAGGGGAAAACATTAGTTTGAAACTGGTACAGCTAAGTGTTGTGGTCTGCCAACGGCCTGCGGAGTTCGCAGCAGAGTCAGACAGTGAGGAGGTTGGGGAGGAACATGGGCCAGTCCTGGAGTCTGCGGAAGGCTCGGATGAGGGTTCTGCGTCGGAAGCAGAAAGGAGGCCAGGGCCATCTAGGAGTTATGTGCTGCCTCTGGACCCTCCGGAGTCAGACATCAGTGAGGCAGAGGAACAGGGGGAGCCTGTTCCCAGTTCCTGCATGCACAGAGCTGCCAGAAGGCAAGAACAATTAAGACAAAAGGGGTGACTTGGGAGTAAGGCTTGGAGTTATGTGTAGATTGCAGAGGAGATATCTTGATTTCCTATTGCTATGGTGTTTATTTATTTGTTTGTTTTCTTGTTTGTTTATATGTCTTCCATTTGTATCTTTGTCCACTTATTGCTAAGAAACAAATCCAGCTTGTCATTTATCAAGGAGAAAGGGAAAACAAACAAACTCTAACAATTATATTCCTGTTTCATTTGTCTAGACTACTCTTCACACACAATGAGCCACAAGATCTACAAAGAACAAAAGCAGTTTGGAGATCAAATCCTATCTATTGTTTATGGTGAAATCATCAGCATGCAAGCATTTATCTGGTCTTATTCTCATAAGCCACCTAAAATCTGAGCAGTTTCTGTGAAGAGATCTTGTAAAGCTAATCAAGCTATCTTTCTTCTTTGAGAAACTATAGACAGAACATGATGTTCTGTTGGGTGCTAAAGGCCAAAGTGTAGGGAGAAAGGTGAAGCTAGAGGTGATGTGAAAGCAAAGAAAAAAGAAAAAAGAACCATCCATAAGCTCAATAGAGATTTGTACTGTACTTTTCATACTATTATGAAAAAGCAAAAAGTTGTGATTTGATGTTAATGCCTTATTTTACCGTAACAGAGAGAGTCGGAAATCAATGCTTCTTTTTCTTTCCCCCGACTATCTTTCCTCACTTCTCTTCCTACTCCCCTTGGTTTTTCTATTTACTTTTGTATTTTTCAATACTTTATAACTCAATAAAAATGTTAAACTTGTACTGTACTTTTTTTTAACATAAGCCTAAGGTAACCTCTATTACACACTTTTCTGGGCCCACAATGGCACACATTAAAATGAAATTCTGATGCCCATTCTCAAAAGAATACACACACATACACACACACAGACTCTCTCACACACACATATACTGTATATATACAAATACACACACACACACACACACATACAGACATAAATACGGACTATGTGAAATACTGTACATATATATAAATTTCATATTTGTATGTGTACACACATACACACACACACACACACACATAATGTAACAAGACATATTTTCAGCTTCAAATGATCTAGTTAAGTATGCATTCACCCAATAAAGATTTGTCTCTTTTAAAAGGATATATGCACACATCTTTCTCTCTCCACCCCCCCCCCTTTTCTCTCACATATACAGTACATATATAAATACCTTGGTCATAGCTTGGTCACTGGTCATTGAAAATCCTCTCTCTCTCTCTCTCTTCCGTTCTCTCTCTCTCATATAAATATTTACCATTTACCATTTATGTCCCATCCTTAACAGATATGCAAATATTTCATTTATATGGAAACACGTTTCCATTTAAATGAAATATTTAATTTGCTTTTCCCACCTTGCACTTGCACTTCTGAATGCTATGGAGTTTCACTTTTGATTCTAAGCAGTTTCATTTTCTAAGTGCCATAGCCTTGTGCAATATTTGCACTCCAGGCACTGTAGGAGAATGTTGAAACCGTAACTTCAAAGCTATTTGTTAAAGAATTTGTTTTATCAGTCATTCAGGCTCTTCGTGTTAGGTTAAAACAACAAAGAAACGGTGCCCTTTACCTAGTTTAATACCTCACTGTCCTTCCCCCATGAAACCCTCTGAAAAAACTTCCCTGGCAGTTGGGAGAGCCTAGAGAAAGGATTAGGACAGGGGTGTCCAAACTTGGGAACTTTAAGACTTGTGGACTTCAACTCCCAGAATTCCCCAGCCAGCACTTACCAAAATGCTTCCAGGTGGTTTCCCATTTTGGTTTTTTGAGTTTTGGGGTTTTTGGCCGTGCCAGAGAACTCTTCGCCTGTAATTCGGGAGAATGGGTACACTCTCCATCTATTGACTGGTATGCTCTTCAACCTTGCTCCCTAGTGCTTTTCAATCTACTTTAAAGCTAATTGAGAGATTCCTTCAACAATTGGCTGGAAAGAATAGGCTGTCACAGGCTATATATAAAAATGCATATAAATTGGGAGTTAGAATTAGCTCATTCTGACTCCCAGGTTGGCTGGATGTCTAATTACAAAGAAGAGCAGCAATCAGTATCCACAACCATGTATGTTAATCTTTGAGCCACACTATTGGATCAACAGCTGGGACATCCAGTTCAGACAGGTATGTATATGGAGGGAGTATAGATGGGTATCAACAGAACTACACTACTGTCACAATCAACATTTTCTCTTCCATTCTGTGGTGAGGCAGTCCCACGTTTAGTACTCTTGAAAAACAAGTTTCATCAATAAACCTAGGGCCTTATATCCTTCCCTATTCTGCCTTCTGGCATCTTTAAGGATACCTCTACAAATCATTATTTCCACCCTCCAATCTCCTGCAACACTATCTGAAGCTTACCTGCAAATATATTTCCTTTTGATGATATCAGTAATCCAAAGAAGTACTGGTTTTAATTTTGCTATAAGGTTTCATCAATAGAATCTTGCAAGTGAAAGTACATCTCTGTCACCAACATCAATCTTGCAAGTCTGAAAGTACAACTCTGACATCAACATCAATCTTGCAAGCAGCCTCTTATCTGACCATTGCCTAGTCTGTGGTTCTTCCTCTTCCTCTTCTGCTTCTCACGAATATTCTCACAGACCATTATGGATGCTCATACAAAAGAAAACCCTCTTCAAGATCAGTGAAAGAAGAATAGGTATATGTGGTGTTAGAAATTAATTTTATCTTCCTTTAAAAAGGCTTTTTTAAAAAATGTTAAAGAAGATTTAGAGTATGACATGGCTTAAGTGACTCTTTTATACTCTCCTATTTGACAGCTGGAGGAAATGCTGATTGGTTTTGTAGGCCTATGAACATTCTTTGGATTACTGATGTCATCAGAAGTGAATATATTTGCAGGTAAGCTTTTATTATTATTATACTTTATTCATTAAACATGAAACTCAGCCAACTGAACATTCAAAAATGCATCACAAATACCAGTGACTGGTGCTAATGGTTGATACGGTTTGCTGCCAGCGTCCTAGGTATCAACCAAGTACCTTCTTAAAATATAAGATGTTCCGAGTAGCGCAGTTTTTTGCAGCTCCGCTGGTGTTATTGCAGGAAGCTGTAATTTGTTGATGTATCTTGTAAAATTCTTGGACATGGTGCCAAGTGCCCCGATGACAATGGGTATCACTGTTACATGCTTCATCCATAGCCATGTAGTTCTGATGGCCAGGTCGTGATATTTCATTATTTTTTCTAGTTCTTTTTCTTCAACTCTGGCATCTCCAGGAACAGCGATATCAATAAACTGTACACGTCGGCCTCTACAATTGTGATATCTATTTATTTATTTATTTATTTATTTATTTTATTAAATTTGTTAACCGCTCCCTCTTCACAAAGGGACTTGGGGTGGCGTACAATAAATAAAACACATATTATAAAAATTACACATTGTACACATTGTACAGAGGAGGTATAAAACATAATACAATATTATAATCACATATAAATATTAAAATAAGTTAAATTAAAACCCCAATAGAGATTATAGGTTTAACAATTGCCAGGGGGAATAAAATGGAACTATGGTTGAGCCAGGCCTGCTAGTTGAAAAAGGTGGGTCTTGAGTTTTGAACGGAAGGAGCGGAGGTCGGTGGTAATCCTAATATCCGGGGGGAGGTCATTCCAGAGGGCTGGGCCCATCACAGAGAAGGCCCTACTCCTGGGCGCCACCCTTTGGCACTGCTTAGTGGACGGCACCCGGAGAAGTCCCTCTCTGTGAGAGTGAATTGGTCGTAGGGATGTATGGGGCAGGATGCGATCCCGCATGTAGCTAGGTCCTGTGCCATGGAGCGCTTTGAAGATGGTAATCAATACCTTGAAACGCACCCGATAGACCACAGGAAGCCAGTGCAGCTCGCGCAGGAGAGGTGTTATATGGGAGTATCTCGTACTCCCCATAATCACCCGCGCGGCCGCGTTCTGGACCAGCTGCAGTCTTCGAGTGCATCTCAAGGGAAGCCCCATGTAGAGAGCATTACAGTAGTCTAGGCGGGACGTCACCAGTGCGTGAGTGCTCCAAATGACGATCCGTTTGTATTCGAAAGTCCCACAAGATCTTCATGTTCTCATTTTCAATAATCTTTTCCATTTTATGTTCCCATGACCTTCTGGATACAGGTAAATCATATTTTTTACATAATGGCCAGTGGATTAATTTAGCAACTTGGTCATGTCTAGCTTTGTAATCAGTTTGTGAGATTTTGCTGCATTCACATATTAAATGTGAAACAGTTTCGACTTTGTTATTGCAAAGTCAGTAGTTTGGGTTGTCAGTGGATTTTTGTATCTTCGCTTTCATAGCATTAGTTTGTAGTGCTTGTTCTTGAGCAGCCAGTATTAAATTTTCCGTTTCTTTCTTGATAGTTCCCATCTTAAGCCATGTCCATGCCAGTATCCTTGTAAAAAGTTTGAACGTTGTTGGCAGACAAGTAATTGGGCGATAGTTGCTTGGTTTTGTGCCTTTTTCTGGATCTTTCATTATCAAGTAGTTTCGGCCAGCTGTTAACCATTTTTCGCTTGTTGCATTTTGAAGCATTTGATCAAATTGAGTGGCCATGCGATGATGGAGGCTTGTCAAGTGTTTTAGCCAGTATCCATACAGTTCATCCAGGCCAGGTGCACTCCAGTTTTTGACCGTCTTTGCTTGTTTTACCATGATGTCAGTTTTTATTACAATATTTTCCATCTTGTTTTGTGTTGTTTGTGGTGGAATATCTTTGATCCAGGAGACAGTGTTGTTGTGTTTCACTGGGTTTTCCCACAGTTCTTTCCAAAAGTTCAAAGTTTTTTCTTTACATGGGTGAATATTAGTTTGGATTCAATTTTCATCAAGGGATCGGTAGAAGACATGTTGGTTTTTTCTGAAATGGACATTTTCACAATATTGTTTTATTCGTCCTTCATATCTTTCAATTTTCCTTGCTGTTGCTATTGCACGTTGTTTTAGTTCTTCCATAATTTCCGTTATTGTTTTTTCCTCCAGGTTGTATATTTTGTGTAAACTATTTTTCAGCTTTTTGTTCTTTAGTTTTCCTTCTTTTAAGAACTTCAGATTGCTGATCTCCCCTCGTAGTTTTTTAATTTGATTTTCAAGTTGAATTTTCCACTTTGGTGTTCCAGTGGGTTTCTTTTTTGGCATTTTATAACCTAGTTCTGCAATTATAACGGCGGCTTGCTATACATTAATTGGTTGGTTTCATATAGTGTGCTGGATGGGATGGAAGTTAAAATGTTGTTCATGGCAGTTAACAGATCTTTCACTCGTTTGCTATGCTCTTCGTGAATGGTAGTCTTTTTCTTTCTACATTTTCTTTGATGTGGTTTTCAATTTTTTCTTTCAGCATTTTTGCTAGATCACTTAGCTCTACACTTTCAAGTTGTTGCACAGGGTCTTCATCCTGTATGTTCATTTCTTCCACTGGCTGGTCAATTTATTCAGGTGTTGGACCAATTTCTTCAGCTTGTTCATCATCACTACTTGTTTTCTTTTTAGCCAATATTTCTAGATGTTGCATTTCCGCTTGTGTGAAAACTTTATTACGGATGATGAAGTTCCTTTGATCCATTACTCTTTGTTCACTTATGTCACTTTCGGGGTGTTGTTCCTTCCACAGTTGTATCATTCTTTTTTGAAATCCCCTGGCTGTTGGTTCTGCCTGGTAGTATTTGAGTATTTGTCGACTTTCTTCGGTTGTCCAAGTTTTGTGCTTTCGCTCCAGTCGCTTTGCAGTTGCGTTCCCTGGCAGTAACAACTGAGCCCCATAGCCCCTTTTTTGACAGATGTCCAGGAGCCATAGCATCTGACGTGGTCCTTGTTGACCTGGGCGATGACCGATCCAAAGTGGAATTTTGTTGGTTTCTCCTCATCATTAGTGATGGTAGGTGCCTGGCTTGGTTCTCAGTGCTAAGCCACTATTGATTCAAGGATGATCATATCATAACTGTAGGAACCGCACCAGATAGCTGTCCAGGCCCAACCATGGCAGGAAAGAGGCCTACCTTCTTGTTTGATGGTAGGAAGGAAAGTCTGGAATGGAGGAGGTGGGGGAAGTGGCCTACCTTCCTGCTTGATGGTAGGAAGGAAGGATCAGGAATGGGGAGAGGAAAGAGGCTACCTTCCTGTTGGTGGTAGGAAGGGGGATCAGGGATGGTGGGGGGAGGAAAGAGGCCTACCTTCCTGTTGGTGGTAGGAAGGGGGATCAGGAATGGGGGGGAGGAAAGAGGTCGTTGTTATTGTTATTGTTAATAATAATAGTAACAACAACAACAACAACAACAACAACAACAACAACAATAATAATAATAATAATCTAGACAGATCTTGAAGGACTTGAATACTGGTCCCTATCCAACAAAATGTAATTCAGTGATGAAAAATGTCAGATTTTATATTAAGGTAAGAAAAAACAAATACACAGGTATAAAATAGATGGTGCTTTACTCAATAGCAGTAATTGTGAGAGGGATCAAGGAGCCCTACTGTACAACCACTTACCTAGCAGTATGCGGCAGCTGTGCCAAAAAAGCCAATTTCTGGGTTGCATCAACAGAGGGATAGTATCAAGTTCATATGGGGTGTTAGAGACACTTTTTACTGCACTAGTGAGAACACCCTTGGAATTCTGCATCCAGTTTTGGTCACCATGATACAAAAAGAGATGTTGAGACTCTAGAAAAAGTGCAGAGAAGATCAACAAAGATGATTAAGAGCCTAGAGGCTCAGTGTATATGAAGATCAGTTGCAGGAACTAGGAATGTCTAGGTTAATGAAGAGAAGGACTACAGGTGACATGACAGCAGTCCTCCAATATTTAAGGGGTTGTCACAAAGAAGAGGGGAGTCAATGTATTCTCCAAAGCACCTGAAGGCAGGACAAGAAGTAACCAATGGAAATTTATCAAGGAGTGTTCCATCCCAAGGAGAAATTTCCTGACAGTGAGTACTATTAATGAGTGGAATGACTTGCTTTAAAAGTTGTGGGTACTCCATTACTGGAGGTTTTTAAGAAGAGGTTGAACAGTCATTTGTTTGGAATGGTAGAGGTTCTCCTGCTTGAACAGGGAGTTGAATTAGAAGATGTTTCAGGTTCTTCTGTTATATGATACCTCAGAAGGCTGACAGCAGTGGGCAGAATGATCTGCTGCATTCTATGGCTTTTCAGCAAATATTTCAGGGATGATTTCCTAAATTGTATGTCTTAGTAACATGATTTGACTTATGAATTAGAAATGTTATGCTCCACTGATAATTTGAGCCACATATCTTGCACATATGTAATAAATTTTTGCACATTCTATATAATGGTCCCTATTCAACAAAGTTAACTGTTTCAGTTATATTGTTCAGCTAGTTTTTAGACCTCTTCTAAAGTCTGGAGCCTGTTTGTATTTCTTTTCCTAACTCTAAAGCTTATGCAAACACAATTAACAACATGCAATGCCACTCCATTATCTTCCCAACTGAAGTCTCTATAGAAGTCCATCAGGCAAGATTAAAAGAAAATAGAAATTCTGTAACAGTGATTATATAAAATCAACATATAAAGGTGAAACTCAAAAAATTAGAATACCGTGCAAACGTTCATTTATTTCAGTAATGCAACTTAAAAGGTGAAACTAATAGATGAGATAGACTCATTACATGCAAAGCAAGATAGTTCAAGCCATGATTTGTCATAATTGTGATCATTATGGCTTACAGCTCATGAAAACCCCAAATCCACAATCTCAGAAAATTATAATAATACATGCAATCAATAAAACAAGGATTGTACACAGGAGAATATCGGACCTCTGAAAAGTGCATGCATATGTAATCAGTACTTGGTTTGGGCCCCTTTTGCAGCAATTACTGCCTCAATGCTGCGTGGCATGGAAGCTTTCAGCCTGTGGCACTGCTGAAGTGTTATGGAAGACCAGGATGCTTCAATAGCGGCCTTCAGCTCTTCTGCATTGTTCGGTCTCATGTTTCTCATCTTTCACTTGGCAATGCCCCATAGATTCTCTATGGGGTTCAGGTCAGGCGAGTTTGCTGGCCAATCAAGCACAGTAATCCCACGGTCATTGAACCAGGTTTTGGTGCTTTTGGCAGTGTGGGCAGGTGTCAGGTCCTGCTGGAAAATGAAGTCAGCATTCCCATAAAGCTCATGTGCGGAAGGAAGCATGAAATGCTCCAAAATCTCCTGGTAGATGGCTGCATTGACCCTGGACTTCATGAAGCACAATGGACCAACACCAGCAGATGACATGGATCCCCAAATCAACAGAGACTGTGGAAACTTCACACTGGCTTCAAGCATCTTGCAGTGTGTGCCTCTCCATTCTTCCTCCATACTCTGGGTCCTTGGTTTCCAAATGAGATGCAAAAGTTGCTCTCATCAGAAAATAGGACTTTGGACCACTGAGCATCAGATCAGGTCTATTTTTCTTTACCAGGTAAGACGCTTCTGACATTGTTTGTTGTTCAGGAGCAGCTTTACAAGAGGAATACGACATTTGAAGTCCATGTCCGGGATCCGTCTATGTGTGGTGGCTCTTGATGCACTGACTCCAGCCTCAGTCCACTCCTTGTGAAAGTCCCCAACACTTTTGAATAGCCTTTTCCTGACAATCCTCTCCTGGCTGCGGTCATCCCTGCTGCTTGTGCACCTTTTTCTTCCACACTTTTCCCTTCCACATAACTTTCTATTAATGTGCTTTGATACAGCACTTTGGGAACATCCAACTTCTTTTGCAATTACCTTTTGAGACTTTCCCTCCTTATGGAGGGTGTCAATGATGGTTTTCTGCATAACTGTCACGTCAGCAGTCTTTCCCATGATTGTGATTCCTCCTGAACCAGACTGAGAGACCATTTAAAGGCTCAGGAACCCTTTGCAGGTATTATGGCTTAATTAGCTGATTAGAGTGGGACACTTTGAGCCCAGAATATTGCACCTTTTATTTTCTGAGATTGTGGATTTGGGGTTTTCATGAAGTGTAAGCCATAATCATCACAATTATGACAAATCACGGCTTGAACTATCTTGTTTTGCATGTAATGAGTCTATCTCATATATTAATTTCACCTTTTAAGTTGAATTACTGAAATAAATTAACTTTTGCATGATATTCTAATATTTTTAGTTTCACCTGTACATCTATGCTGAAAACAACAACAAAATAAAATGAAATGTAGCTGGACTTGTGGAAATTACCAAAATATTTAACCTGTATCTAACGCTACACCTATAATTCAACATTTTCTGTGGTGAACCACAAGAGAAATGAGAGATAGTTGTGTCATTTCCAACATCTTGGGGGCCTGTTTTATATGTATCACATGTCACTGGGAGAAACTGTCCTAAACTTTCTCATAATATACAGTACATGTTTTTCTTAGAAATCAAAGGAAGAAGACATTTCTTATCTATTAAAATAGACTTTGACACATTTAACACAAAAGGCCAATTAACAATTACCAGTTCCTAGGTAAACCAAAAGAAACACAGCTAGATGAGCTAGTTCTACTTTATTGCAAATCTATAGTAACAGAATCTTTCAAGTCTGGAGGTACAAACCTCCCATTGCCATTTTTAACTAACTGACCAATTAGGGCAGGTCCATCTTACATTTTTCTCTCTGATAGGACAACTGGCAGCTCCAGCCTTTCCTGCCTGATTGTTGCTTAGGCAGCATCTCTTTCCTCCATTCCCCAAGATCATACAAACAGGTGAGAGGCGGGGGGAAATTTCATGATTGCCCTACCTTTATTTTCTTTAATATAAGAAAGAAGATAATTTATATCAGGCTTTCAAGATTCTGTTATCTACTCTATAATAAAGTAGAGTTCAAATAGGCCACATGGTCTCTGTTTTTTTTTAACCTAGTTTACCTCAGTGACCGGAAGCTACCTTGTTAAAAGTTCTTTGAAGTGAAGAATTCACTAAGGATGATAAAAGCTCCTTCACAAGTTCATTGTGAGCATAATCATTTCTTGAAAGTAGGACTTTAATACTAATATGCACGAGAAAGGAATTCACCAGGGACGTGCAGTCAGGGGAGGCAAGGGAAGCAGAGCGTTTCAAGGTTTTGATAACTATCTTTAAAGCGCTCCATGGCTTAGGACCTAGTTACTTGCGGGATCGTATTCTGCCCCATACATCCCTGCGACCAATTCGCTCGCACAGAGAGCGGCTCCTCCAGGTGCCGTCCGCTAGACAATGTCGTGGGGCGGCGCCTAGGAGTAGAGCCTTCTCTGTGGCGGGCCCAGCCCTGTGGAATGACCTCCCTCCGGATATTAGGAATACCTCTGACCTCCGCTCCTTCCGTATTAAGCTTAAGACCCACCTATTCCAAGCAGCTGGCCTGGCTCAACTTTGATCTAACCATATCGCTCCTGACGGGTTTTTAACTGGGTATTTTAATTATATTTAATTTCTAGGGGTTTTATATACTGTATTTTAATTGTTTTTATCAATCGACCTCCTCCTTGTGTATGTTTCAGTGTATGTCTTTGCTATATGTTTGTTTTGTTTACATATTTATTTCGTATGTTTCGTTGTACGCCGCCCCGAGTCCTTCGGGAGAGGGTGCGGCTAAGAAATAAATATATTATTATTATTATTATTATTATTATTATTATTATTATTATTATTATTATTATTATTATTATTATTATTATTATTCTCTTCATGAAATAATAGTATATAATATTAGATACTATATATATATATATATATATATATATATATATATATATATATATATATATATATATATATATATATATATATATATATATATATATATATATATATAATATTATAATATTATATACATCCATCCGGCCGCGCCCAGGAGCTGCGGAGGCAGAAATGTTGTCGGCGCTCCCGGATGACAAAGCCACGAAAGCGACTGGGGAACGATGAGAACCTTCCTGCCTCTGCTGGACTTGCGCAAAGTCCAGCAGAGGCAGGAAGGTTCTCGTCGTTCCCCAGTCACTTTCGAGGACTGCGGAGCACGAGCCGGCGGAACACGCTCAGGAAGGCGGGGAATGGGATCACGTGTGCTGGAGGCTGAGGCAGCCTCCGCCTCCAGCACACGTGGTCCCATTCCCCGCCTTCCTGATGACATCACCTGCCTCAACAGTCATAAACCTCACCGCACGTCACTGGAATTCACAATGGTGTGGGGATGTAGCAATGCATGGACTCACTTTTTTCCAGAAACAAGAGTTTAGGCTGAGTTTCCTTTGAATATCAGAGCACTGAAAACATATTTTGGCATTGATATTTGCTTTATGAATAGATAAATGCAGAACAAATGTGCAGGTAAATTAGCACTTTGGCAGAGAGAGACTCAGCATCCCAAGGTGTTTCACCTTCATCCAGTTGAAAGCTCTCTTTTACCATGGGTAAAAACTAGTTTAGTACATGCAAACTGCTTTGTGTACATCAAAGACACCACCCAGTAGTCAAATGTATGTTAGTAAAACATCTAGAGCACTAGTGTTAGCCTGTTAAATCCACCCCTTATTTATTTTAAAATAGTTACCTATACTACCCATTAAAATAAATCTCAGTGTAGTTTACAATTACATATTCCATGTGGAATCATTTTAGACACAATCATGTCCTTGTTTGCCATGATGGAAAATTGAGCTGAATTATTTCCAATTCAGATATAATACAGTTGATATACAGGCAAATCTAAGCATCACTTTTACAAACATTGTTCCTCCATTATTCTCTCACATGGAATAATTTTTTATTCCCAGTTCCCGAACTTCAGGTCCAATAATAGAAATGCTATGCTTTTTTCACTCCTCCCCTTGAAATTGACAAGACTAACTGATTTCCCCCCTTCCCCCCTCTTGTCTATACAATAGGTCTGTCAGGAAGGAGATTTTTATTGGTGAACACATGCAGTGGCTTAAGATAAAGTTATGGTGTTTGAGGAGTAAAAAAGGGGTCAAGAGAAGTGTCCTGCACCTCTCCAAATACTACTGCATTTCAACTGGAACAATAGCAATTGTCAGAGTTTGCAGCAGCAATCACATCTAGAAAGCACACACACATTCAGCAGGATTCATTAACTTATCTTTATATACAGTATAATATAACACATGAAGTAAATGTACAATACCAAAAACAGGTTTTCCAACATCGTAGTAAATACAAGCAAACACAGGCAGAGAAGAGAACAGTTTCAGTTTCAGTTCAGAGCAGCAGATTAGCATTTAGCTCAGCACAGACTCAGAGTTGCCGAGCTAAGTCACCCCAGGCTCCTAGCTGTCTCCAGAAAATACTGTTTCAATTTCCAAACAGCTCTTATTGGCTGACCTTGTTATCCTGTCTCTGCCAGGTCATGAACTCTCATACACTGACAGAAGTCTCCACAACTTTGATGTGGATTCTGTGTACTGTATATGGAATATATATTTATGGACTGTTCTTTCTGATTTTGAAAACCTCTGCAACACAAAGACATTCCAAACTAACATTACATCAAGTGTTCAGCTGAGAATTTAATATGAACAGAGTCTTCAGGAAGAAAATAGTGGAAAAAATGAACGGTGAAAAGAGACCTCAAATTCTGATTAAGGATTGAAGACATTGAACATCTAATGGTGTCAGGACTTTATGCTAGAACTTCTGCTTTGCATCAGGAGGTCTCAGCTTCAATTCCAGGAATCCCCAGGTAATGCTGGAAAAACCGCTGCTTCTTAACAATACTGGGAGAGATGCAATAGAAAACAGCTTCCTGTGTTCCAAAATTTTCAAAGGTCAATACAAAATCCCTGTGGTTCCCTAAGATATATAGTGGCATGGCTATTTTTTTTTCTGACAGAGATTTAAGCCGTCTTACTTGCTGTAAGGAATTGAAACAATTCAGTGACTGCTCCAAGTCTATATCCCAGGAGAAACAAGATGTAAAATGTAAGACTATATTTCAGAGTATATGCCTTCCACCAGTCAATTGCTTCTGGCTGTGTTCCCTATATGTATGTAAAGAAGTCGATCTTTCTTTGCAAATTTTCTACAAACTTGTTCCTCTAAAAGTGAATGTGCCAAACCTCAAGAGAAAAAAGCCAAAATATTTTACAAATAGGTAACGAGATCTTCTTAGAGATCCTGGTTATAGTATAACCAGCATTAGTAAACAGTTTTATCTACTATTGCAAACTGGGCCTCCCAAACTGGAAATGAACATACTCTTAAGAGTGAGTCTGATTTGAGCTTCGCATAGATGAAAGGCAGTGAGACCAATCAGTAATGACTTATGAGTACCAAGGGAGGAAGTCAGTCTGCCTTTTTCCTTTTTCTTTTTTGCTGTCTAGAGGTTACAGATGTAATAGTCTAAAAAGAGAAACAAAAGGCAGAAAACGAAAAGAATGTCTTAGGCTTTCTCAAACGTTCGTTGTAATTCAGTTTCATATTAAAAGCCCAAGCTTATTTCTAGAACAAAAGAGAAAATTGTTTCTTTATCAGTCAACCTCAGTTAAACAAAGTTCTTGAACTAGATTGTCCAGTTCTGTCAGATCATCGTCATCATGAATATGGTTCAAGAAGAACTATTAAAATAAAATCTGTAATGCAAATACACAAGTTGTTGCATTAGTATAGCATTTTAGTTTTAAAAATAATTTTTGAGATTGGGTTATTATAGTATGTGATTATTATTCCAAAGTACAGGTATTTATCCACTTACAACCATGTTTTTGAGACCACAATTTCTGTTGCTAAGTATGGCATTTTAAGTGAGTTTTGCCCCATTTTATGACCTTTCTTGCCACAGGTGTTAAATGAACCTCTGCAGTTGTTAAGTTAGTAACATGGTTGTTAAGTGAATCTGGCTTCCCCATTGACTTTGCTTGTCAGAAGGCTTCAAAATGGGATTGCATGATCTTGAGACACTGCAAGTCATAAATAAGAGTCAGTTGCCAAGCAACCAAATTTTGACACATGAATATGTTCATAAGCTGCAACGGTCATAAGTGTGAAAAATGGTCATAAGTCACTTTTTACTGACCTCACAAGAATGGAAGACAACCTTGAGCCCTGTCAGGATCGAACTTCTGGCAATGGGCAGAATTAGCCTATAATGCTGCAGTCTTAGAAGGATAATACTTAGAAGGATAATATTGAGATAATCTACAGCAGGGGTGTCAAACTCAAGGCCCGCAGGTCAAATCCGGCTTGTGGGGTGCTTAAAACCAGCCTGTGGGACCGGCCAGAAAATATCAGAGGACCAGCCCCGCGGTGCCTCTGCCGGCTAAAACGAGCCACATGCAGCTCCCTCGCAGCTCATTTTCACCCTCCATGGCATCCTGCACCACTCTGCTGGCCGAAAACTGGTCACCCCCACACCCTGCTTTGGCCGACAGGGTGCTGCAGTAGGCAATAGGCATCCCAAGAGTGGGTTGCTCCTAATTTGGCCTGGTTCGGCCAAACTGGTAGTGGAATTCAGGCCTGGGTCATAGAACCGCCAGCGACCCAAGCCTGCCATGCCCCAGAACCAGTTTCCTTGCTGCCGCTGGGCCGCCACCAATTTGATTTTTAGTGACTGCGCGTATGCAGTTCACTGTAAATTGTTCTCCGCATGCATGAAGAACAATTTACATTGAACAGTGCATGCACTCACAGTGCGCGTTGCGCGTGGATTGGAAACCAGTAGTAAAATCAGCAGCAACCCACCACTCGTCCATCCTGTCTCCCCCACGTTCCCCCTCTCCGGCCCAAGGAGAACTACAATGCTGATTCAGCCCTCAAAGAAATCCAGTTTGACACCCCTGATCTACAGCAAGAAAGGACAACCTTTTTCTGATCTAATGATGATAGTTGAATTTTGAATCCTGAATCAGAAACTGCATTTCAAAATGTAAGCAGGGCCAGGACATATATTAAATTTTATCTAGATTAATTTAAGTGTAATTAACATTAAAATGCAAATGTACTATCAAGAACGTGGTGGGAGCATATCTTCAGCGCCAGAATATTAAAAACGTTGTTTGTGGGACAGGTTCTACAACAGTATATTCCATCTTTTTAGCAGAAACCATGAGACTTAGATCCTACTCTTATTACTTGATTTTAATGTAAAGCAGTTATCTAAATCTTAATTAATAGCTCTTAATTTCTGTCTTCTGCAAAGCATAAATAGTAGCACTAGAAAAACAAAATTATTATGAAGCTAGCATCTATTATAAGGGAGAAAATGTATCTTCAGTAGACACAGGATTAGTTATAATAAAGAAAATATTGCCAAAGCTGAAATTAGCAATGAATAAATATTGCATTGAAGTTCGTATATTAATGGGAATAGGTTTGTCCTAAACTCTTTAAAAATTAATTGCCAGGAAAACTGCCTTTTTGGGGTTTTTAAACATTTTTTCAGTTCCTTTTGCCCCAAGTCCTAATTGTGTTCAGTTATGGTCTAATACACCAAGATATGCAACTAATCCCTCCTCCTGCTTCTTCAAAACTGTATGCCTTATGAAAACCCACAAATGCAGCCTAACCTAGGGCAGTTCTTCCAGCAGACAGCACTGATATAATTACAGTAGTTTTTGTTGCAATAAACCAGATGTTCTTCTTCTGGAATGCAAGCATTTTCCCCTTCTTCAAGCACCATTTAATATGTTGCCTCTTTTTAAGCCTCACATCAGCTGTTCATAAAACTCTTTTCCCATTGAGTATAGTTTACAGATTTCGTTTACAGATGCTTACAGTATGTCTGAAAAGAATGAGACAATAGAAAAAAAGGAATTTGATGGATTGTAGGAGAAGAAAAGAAGAAAATCCCTTTCTTCCCTTTTTTTTTCATTTTCCTGCTACATTTAAAACTATTCTTGCCCTGCTTGATGTCGAACCATCTAAATGTTTTAACTGATGTTGTCTATTCTTGTAAGAAAATAAAAAGAATTTTATGCATTTCATGTGAACCATCCTACCCTTTAAAATATTGAGAAGATTTTATGAATTATATTCATTCAAAAGAGAAATTATTTAATTTTAAGCGTCTGTTTACTATTGAGAAGATTGTTTTCTATCCGGTTTATATCTTATCTTTTTATTTTATTAAAAGGATTTTTATTGCTTTGTGTGTTTGAATGCATTTAGTAACTCTGTAACTACCTATATATGTTTAATCATGAATAATGTTTGGCATAATTTAATCATTATTAATTATAAAATAATAAATGAATAAAAAAACATAGCAGAGATTTCTTAGCTGTGCTTGTAATAGTTCATCCGCTTCAAGGATTAAAGAACATATTATGTTGAATACATTGCGTGTCCTGTGTCTTTAAGGACAGTGTTTCAAAATAAGGAACCGTGATCTAAACTGATGATTTCCTCCCCCCCTCCTATTAGAAAAAGATTTGGGGGCAGGACATCTTTTATTATGATAGAACACAGAAGCCAATAGGGGGCTCCAAATTCAGATGAGCCCTTTGCATTAACTTTCAAGTTAAAACTTGGAGCTTTGCATTCTATAATTGTGGATTACATGTAATACTGAGCTGCATTACACTGTACTACTTTTCCATTTTGGTGCAATGCTTTATTTATTACTTTGATACATAGCTCTGTTTGCATTTCTAGGATATTCAAAGCAGTTAACAAAGAAAAAAACAAAGAACAAAAGTCCCTATGCATACAATACTATAAACCAAATAAAATCCAATTAAAAATAATCTGGAATGAAACTCACTCTCAACCAATGATATCTAAATATCCTTTTAGAAATGTGATTAAAAATAGAACAAGATGCAAATAAAACAAGTGCATCAAATGTGTCTTAGGGAACAATATGATATAAAAATGTCAATTCTTGTTTCAATGCATAATTATCTTAAAGAATCAAAACTTGGTTAGATTTGTTTTCATCGTTGTAAGCAACTGCTCTGTAAGGGTGAGAAATTATCTCACGAAGCTAAGAAAAATATGAAACTTGTGGTATGTAACAATTGTTCCAAAAAGGACAGGTTTGACATATATAATTCAAAGCATTTTTGCTTTCACTTTCCAATTGACAATGCAAACTCTGAAACAATTCAGCCCTTTCCTGGATGTTTATAATACGTATGATTGGTTCATGTGATGTAGATTCACCAACAACTAAAGAGCAAACCCCATCCAATTGTTCCAAATACCAAAAACAACCAAATATAGCTGGAGCTTCAGTGCACTACGAGCTATTACTTTTTGTCACTGTTTTATGTAGGCTAAATAAAACTGGTCCTATTTCAATTCTGGATGATCTCATAGACAGAAAAAAAGATAACTCTGACAGGACCACAGAAACAACATAAGATCAAGCGGAAGAGTTCTGAGAATTTTCTTTGATAAGCAAATTATATAGCAAACTGCAAATGGTTCTTAACAGTTTTGCAACAGCAGCTTAATGTGTTTTCCTTTATTGATAGATGGATTGAGTTTGACTTGGTGCTCAGAGAGTTCTAAAGACTGCATAGTTAATTAAAATGGATCAGGAACCAAGAAATTCTTACCTACTGTATGTCTTCTCCTTATGTCCTTCTGCCAATAATGACTTAGAGTATGTCTCAAATTCCCATTATACAAGTGGATCAGGCAAATACAAATACAATCCTTTCAGAAAGAGGGTTCTGAGTATTGAGTTAATGTGCATAGGTGCATTTATCACACATTCCAGGCAAGACGCATAGAAACATACACCCAGCTGGCAAAACTGCCCGGTTACAAATATATAAAAGAAATCACATTCCAGAGTTATGGAACTGCCCAACTGCTCCACCAAACACTAATCTCTAAAAGGGTTTTGTACTAGAATATACACCTGAATTATTTGGCTAATGATTTAATTTAGCAGCATAGGAAAACAAGTACAGAGAAATAAGAAACAGGGGATGGTGTACTTAGATCATAGCTTGAACCTTGCATAGTAACTTGAGGAAGATATTTTGCTAAATGTAGGCATCTGATGAAGAATGATTACAGGAACTGGGCATGGCTAGTCTAGTGAAGAGAAGGACCAGGGAAACATGGTAGCAGTGTTCCAATATTTGAGGGGCTGCCACAGAGAGGAGGGGATCAAGCTATTTTCCAAGCCACCTGAAGGCCAGACAAGGAATAATGGATGGAAGCTAATAGAGGAGGGATTCAACTTAGAAATAAGGAGAAATTGACAGTGAGAGCAATCAATCAATGGAACAGCTTGCCTTCTGAAGTTGTGGGAGCTTCATCACTGGAGGCTTTTAAGAAGAGATTGGACCATCAGAAATGGTGTAGGGTCTCCTGCTAGGGTGGTGTGTGTGTGTGTTGGACTATATGACCTACAAGGTCCCTTCCAACTCTGTTAGTCCGTAAGGCATTGATTGTAAAGTCACTTGAAGAAGGAATGGGCTCTTCTTGAATCATTAGAGCAGGAAACACCAAGAGGAAGGCAGCCTTGCAAGTAGAGAAACCACTAGACCGCCTGTTGTGGTTTGTCATTCGACATGTGGTAGTACAGTGTGGAAGCAGCTGCTGAGGACTGAAACCTGGGATTTTAAAACTGATACATACAGTATTTCCTACCCCCACCCCCTTGGCGGAAGCAGATTATTGTGACAAAGATGTTGATGGCTGTCCTTCTCTTTTGTTATGTACCAACCCTTGGCTTTCGGTTCCATTTTATTCTGCTACTCCTCAAGAATATTGTACTCACCTTTTGTGTTGTGAACATTTATCTTCCAAACTTTTCTGATGAACGGTAGGCTACTTTATCTTATTTTGGAGGCATTTTTTTTACCTCCTATACTGACAGGAGATGGTAGCCAATAATTATTTTTTGTAGAGAAGCTGTTTATGAATAAATTATGCAATGGTACTAGCCATACACCTAATCAGTCATTATAGGTTCCACCAGTGGTGGGTTCCGGATCCCGTTGCAACTGGTACGGTGCAACAGGGCCGGGCATCCACCACATGCACGCATGCAACACGTACATGCATACTTACTGCCCACGATGCTCTAGCTGCTAGGCGGAGCATTGCGCAAGCACCATATGTTCCGTGCACGTGCACATAAGCCCTGATCAGCTCAAATACAGGTCAGTAGGGTGGGTGGGCGGGTGGGCCCTCCGGAACACCGTACCGGAATGGTACCTGGCCTCCTAGCAGGCACCGGTATGTCTGTACCAGGGTGTACTGGTCGTATCCCACCACTGGGTTCCACTATGAAACATTCCCACATGATAGATGCATTTGGATATCACCATTTCTCTAAATCATGCTTATAGTCGCCTCTTCTCTATATGTTAGAAGCAATGTATTTCAAGATCAAACCACAGTTTATCATGAGAGACCAGGCAGCAATCTGTGATTTGAATAAAGATACCAAGACAAGATTGGGCTACAGTAATTATATCTCTATAATGTTAGTGACTGGATGATTTGATGAGACATGAATAAAGCCAGACTGTCACATTTCAACCATATATATCAAGGTAGAGAATTTCATGCACTGGAAATAAATAACCACCTAATTCCAATCTGATGCGTGCGAGGATAGCATCAGCCAAATGCTCCCACTTGACAGTAGGACAAATGGATTCCTGGTGTAATCTTCTGACGTTTGCAGAGATTCACCAGTAGTATGCTTACCTCAGGGGACCAATCTGCTAAATTTATACTTTGTCAAATATAAAGGCTTCCCATAAAGTGGATTTTACATGACTTTGAAACATGGTGTAATTTTTCACTGATGTGGTAGAGGATGCAGACATTGCTAGCCTGATTTTATAGAAATCTTTGAAAGCAGTCCATAAAGTATTTGAGGAAACCTAAGAGGCACCCACAGGTTTGGAAGGAGATGATAGAACACTGCCATTATGCAACCACAGCCAGCCCCCCACTTTGTAAAAAAAAAAAGAGCTGTACTGTATCAGTTTTACATTTTTGCCTTCTTTAACAAGAATGTCAGAGTTAAAATAGATAAATAAATAGGCCTGTCTTGGGATCCAAGCTTCAGATCCGTTCCATCACAGAGCTTGTAACTAAGGCCTTTACATTTCCTCATATGGCCATGCTCTGCTCATTTAATGTTTCCACAGCATACACTTTCAGCTTGCAAATGTTTCCTTGCTCAGCCATTATTGCAATTGTGTAAAACCTCTGCTTGAAATTCACCTGGCTCTGAGACATTGTGTTAAGGACAGAGGCAAACCTGACAGTTTGTTTTAAGCAAAACAGAATCTTAGGCAAATGTCTCCCCCCCCCCCCCCCCTGATTTATGACAAATATACTGTAGGGAGGTTTTCTACAGCCGGATGGCTGGAGTCTAGTTCATAGAAACACTAATCCTAGAATAACCTTTTGCCAAAGGTTATCCCACAACTGACCCTAAACTATTCACCTCTAAAAAGGTTACCCTGCCCCCCCCAAAGTACCCCTTATCCTAACTGACTCTCTTTGAAGCAGAGGTAAGGCAAGGGTCAGTTACATGCAAGTTGTCCAAAATAATAGCTCAAAGAGTTTAACTAAGGGCAGTATTCAAAATACTGGGTGGTCTGAAAGGTGCTTTTCTTCCCTTCAGAGTGATTGCTTCCATTACTACATCTTTTTCCACTTCCATTTCATATTCATATTTCTTTTCATATTCACAGGAATATGTGCAAGAGTTGGGGAGTACGAATCTGGCCCAATTTTGCTGCACAAAGTCTTAAGTCTTTAGCACGTTTGATAGCCCCACCAAAATAACAGAATAACAGGGTTGGAAGGGACCTTGGAGTTCTTCTAGTCTAACCCTCTGCTCAGATAGGGAGCACTATACCATTTCAGACAAATGGTTACCCAACCTCTTCTTAAAAACCTCTAATGTTGGAACAGCCACAACTTCTGGAGGCAAATTGTTCCACTGATTAATTGTTCTATCTGTCAGGAAATTTCTCCTTAGTTCTAGGTTGCTTCTCTCCTTAATTAATTTCCATTTCATATTACCAGATGTTTTATTCCAGTCTTCTACCACAGCACATGTTATTTTGTATTCCATTGATGTTGCTAAGTACAGGGAGAACATAAATTAAAAATAATGAGAAGGAAATAATCCAAATAAAAAGGGGAAAAATGGATTTTTTTTAAAAAATCCATGTTAGGGCCATCCCTATTAGCAACAACAATACCACTTAGACTTATATACCACTTAATAGTGCTTTACAGCTCTCTCTAACCACTTTATAGAGTCAGCATATTGCCCCCAATAATTTGGGTCCTCATTTTGCCCACCTTGGAAGGATGGATAGCTGAGTCAACCATGAGCCTGATCAGATTTGGACTGCCATCTCAGCAGTCAGCAGAAGTAACCTGCAGTACTGCACTCTAACCACTGTGCCATCATGCCTCATATTACATTTTGTTTTCAAAACAACCCAACAAGGTTGTCCATGGACATTAATCCTACATAGGGTTTGATTAAGCCAAGAAGCTAAACACAGGGGAAATAATTCATATTTGACAGCACCCAATTAAAGTCAAAGAAAATTACATCCAGCCAGAAATATAATTGCCAGAGATAACATGCAGAAAGACGATTCCTCAAAGCCTGCCAAAAATCCTGTTATAAAGAAATAAGTCCACACTAACCAACATACTGCTGAACATTTCACACTCTGCTGAAGAAGTTGTACTGATTGGCATTGGACGGCATCTTGGAAGACCACCTGAATTTTTACATAGCCTTGAGAATTTCCTTTAGGTTGCCTCCCCACTCCGTCTGGTTTCTCTTCCTCTTGCTCCTCTATGCCTCTGCGGGAAATTCTGAGGATCTACAGCAGGGGTGTCCAAACTTGGCAACTTTAAGACTTGTGGACTTCAACTCCCAGAATTCCCCAGCCAGCAGAGCTGGCTGGGGAATTCTGGGAGTTGAAGTCCACAAGTCTTAAAGTTGCCAGTTTGGACACCCCTGATCTACAGCAAGATTAAACTTTCTGAGGCTGACAATGGTCATGATGAACAAATCTAAAAGGCATAAGCTTAGATTTCTGAGGACACATTCACTAACTTGAGGGAGGGAAAAACAGATCCCCACTCACCCAATGGATGCCCAACAACTGCAACGCTATTGCAAATTACAGGCCTAATCTGTAGGACTATAGGAGACTAGCTGAATGCCTCCACCTAGAGTTCGAATAGCAGTATCACAATTTGATGTTGACTTCCTCCATAGTTTTATCATGACGTTAAGAAATTAAGAGGGCAGGACAGAATGCCATGATAGCTCAAAATGTCAAATGTACGAGGGGGAAATGGTCTCTTAGTACCACTGAAGCTCATTCTCTTAGAAGGGAAAGGAATTGATCATAAACTGGGCAGCTAAAACCTTTCCAGAAATTTATTTAAAGCAATGTCATCAACCATGATGACACTGGCTCTAACATCAATGGGTTACATTTTTCGAATCAATTCTTGGTGTAAGTCATTGATCTAGGCAACCAAAAATTTTCTGATTGATAACTGGTCCAAAAAATCAATTTGAAATAATTTTCAATTGTGCCTGGGCAATCTTTTGGCCTCAGAAACGGCATGGGTGGCCAACATGAGCATCTGAAGCTCAAATGCACACATTCTTTTAGATCTAGAGCCAAACCTGCCCACATCGCCTTCCACTCTTTCTATATCGTTCACAGGCGCACGCTGGCCAGCTGAGTTCGGCCTTTTTTAAAGCCATTTTTTGCCCTCCCCGGGCTCCAGAAGCTTTATAGGAGCCTGGGGAGGGCGAAAGCAACCTCCCCTCCCCCGAGGCGCTCCGGAGGCATCAGGAGCTTCAGGTTTGTTCGTAGGACCATTTTCCGTCCTCCGGAGCCTTCAGGGAAGCATTCTGAAGGTCCCTGAAGGCTCCAGAGGGCTTAAACTGGCCCTACAAGCAAACCGGAAGTCCCTTTCTGAAATTCCAGTTTGCCCGTAGGGCTGGTTTTTTGTGCTCTGGAGGTTTCAGGGAAGCTCCTGAAGCCTCCGGAGGGCCTCCGGGGGGGGGGAGGCTGTTTTCGCCCTCCCAGGCTCCTATAAAGCCTGTGGAGCCTGGGGAGGGTGAAAAAAGCGTGCAAAAAATGGGGGTTGCATCTGTCGTGCGTACATGCGTGCTGGGGGGGTCGCGCATTGCATTATGGGTGCAGTACGCCCATGCACGACCCCCCTGCGCTCCCCCCGCTTATGGCACACAAGCCAAAAAAGGTTCACCATCCCTGAAATAGATGCTAACCTTCTCCTTCCCTCAAGGAAGCATTCTGTACTTCTAAAACATGTCCATTAAAGCCACGTATGTCAGAGTCCAAAAGCCTGCAAGGGCAAAACTTACAGCTAGGTCTCCGGAACTGTTGTTTCACATCCTTAGGCTGTACATAAGCTGGCCTTTATTCAAAATTTCAGTAACCAAGCAGCTGATACCACAAAGCTGTCAAAATGAACAGCATACAAATCAGATCCATGCAAGCAATTTTATCCACAAAATAGGCAGATTGTATCAATTTTTCAAAGGTTCTGACAGGCAACTGATTATCCGAATCTTTTTGCCATATTTTTATACATTGAAAATTTTCATTAGATAAAATTCTGCAAAACCAATAGAGAAGTAAAGTCAGCATCACTGCTGGAGTGAGTCCTGCAAAATAAGCTCTATTTTAGTTTCCTAGTTGTGTTCAGTCATGGTCATCAGGAGATTTCTAATCTCTAAACAAAAATCAATAAAATTCAAAAACTTTCAAGATTTCCAAATATGAAAGTAAAATATTTGTGCAGGTGGAATAATAACTAACAGATAGTGCAATGCTTTGTTCCTGATCATCACATTCTCATGGGTAAAAATCTTTCTTCTACATTATCTAGTTCCTTCTGCTCCCATCTCTACTTCCTCTGTAGCAATGTGCTTCCTCTTTATTAGAATGATACTACTTCTAGTTCCCCCTGTGCAGCCCAAATATTCTCTAAAAGAAAGAAAAAACATAAATCCCAGAAGGATTTTTCACTTCAGTGCTGAGAATTTTGAAGCTGATGTTGAGAACATTTTGTAACAATTACCTGTATTTCTTCACATGATCTATACCTTGAATTATTGCTCTAATAAACAAATTAAAACATCATGCAGGATTTGTCCTACTACTTAAAGCTGAGGGTAGTTTTTCCTTTGCTTTCTTCAGTCTGTGTGTGGATTAGTGGTGACGGGGCTAGTGGAGGTGTTATATCAGAATTAGGAGTAACAAAGAAATTAATAATAATTAATAAGGAAAGAAAAGCGGTGATGATGTGAAAAAGGAGAATCGAATCAGGAAATGTTTAAAAAATCTTATCGCTATCATTTAAAGTAAATGTTCTAAGTAATTCCAGTAAGGAAACTTGGCAAATGCAATTAGTCAATTCGGGCAAGGGATCCAATTCATGCATTACAAACAATATATTTATCTTATATGTGTGCATGTGTGGTGCTTTGATATTATAGAATTAATCTAAGGTATAGCTACAATTGATGGCTATTCCCAAAAATAACCCTGTTGACTGAATTTATTATGGCACTTGGCAATAGGTTTAGCAAATATATAGCACGACCCTCAAGATGAGGTTCATGTAACAAAAACAAGTTCAGTTTATATTTTTTAAAATTGCTTAGCACTTCTAAATGATCGTGACATTTATTTATTTAATTGTATATATTTGTCAACAAGTACAAGGAAGTAAGTATGAAAACACATGAAGAAATGGCACAAATAAATGGATATAAATAAGCAAAACATAGCCATAAACACATAAAAAGAGTACATATAAATGGGACAGTAGGACAAGGACGGTAGACACGCAGGTGCGCTTATGCACGCCCCCTTAGTCTTAAGAAATGCATAAGGTCCATGGTAGACAGCTTAAGGTAAAAGGTATGGGGGGTTAGAGGAACTAATAACAGGATCAGCTAGGGTGTTCCACACATTTACTACTCTATTGCTGAAATCGTTTTTCCTGCAATCAAGATTAGAACAGATTACATTTAGTTTGCATCTATTGATAGCCCTTGTGTTATTGCAGTTGAAGTCAAAGTAGTCCTTAACAGGTAGGACGTTATGGCAGATTATCTTGTGCACTAAGCTCAGGTTGGAACATAGACGACGTAGTTCAAGGTTATCCAGGCCTAAAATTTCAAGCCTGGTGGTATACAGAATTTTATTACGAGCAGAGGAGTTCAGTACTCTTCTTGTAAAATACCTCTGACCCCTCTCTAATGTTTTAATGTTCAAAATGCAGTGTGGCTTCCAGGCGGGTGAGCAGTATTCAAGTATAGGTCTGGCAAAGGTTTTGTATGCCCTAGTTAGCAGCATAGCGTTACCAGAGAGAAAACTATGTAAAATAAGGTTCACAAATCTGAATGCCTTTTTGGCAATGATGTCATAGTGACCTCTGGGGCTTAGATCTTTCAAAATGAGCACTCCTAGGTCTTTGGCAGAGTATGGGTCATCTTTTAGATGAAACGTATCTTAGACATCTAACTGTTAAACTTCATTCATCTCTAAGATGCCAGAATCTTGCTTGCCCCTTACAGCACAGTAATAAATAGAGGGCATCATCAAATAAAAAGTTGACATTTCAAGGTAACAGTTATATCATTCATCCTAAGGAAAAATAAATTATGGAAGTTGGGCAGAGCAGAAGTGTTGATCTTGCTTTTTCTCTCTTTCTGAAGAAAAATCTTCATTCTTATATCTTCCTTTGATGGTTTTTTGAGAGCTGATTGAGAATTGGTCGTCTTCACAGCAATGAGATTGCTAGCTGCTTAATTTTCTGCTGTGGTTGAATGAAAAACAAATGAGCAGACTTGCATTTCTGTTGTGGTCATTAGCTTTCATTCTGATAACAGCTTGCTACAATGCAGTTCATGGAAGTTTTGTAAATTATGCATAGAAACCAATGTGTGGATCTCTTGATTCCAGGACAGAAGGGGTAAAGTTAAACATCAGTTCCAAGATTTCTGGAAATCTGGTCAGAATAAATATTCAGAACCAAGGTTTATGAAAATTAATAGCTGACAGACTCTAGGGATGATAAATTCCTAATATATACCTATATTAATCATCTCTTTCTCTATGTGTGTCTAGGTCATTATTGACTGAATAAGTCCCTGCAGTTTCCTTGGCAGGGATTTCAGAAGTACATTGCCATTGCATCCTTCCTAGAGATGAGAGAGAGTGATTGACCCAAGGTCACCCAGTTGGCTTCATGCCTAAGGTAGGACTAGAACTCACAGTCTCCTGGTTTCTAGCCTGGTCCCTTAACTAATACAGCAAACTGTTCTCTTAGAATCACTTCTACTTTAAGCTTATTTGAAGGTATCATTCAATTTTGTTGAATGCTTTTTTCAGAGAGCAACTAGCTTGATCCTCAGCTGTATGTTAATGATGAATAATATTAAGTATTTTCTCTTTGTTTGGTCTAGCCTTTTCCATTGTGTAAACTTTGTTTCATTGCACTGTACATTAAATAATTGATAGTACTCAGCTTTTGAAAGAAAATCGAAGGAATGTTCTTATAATATATGTTTATGAGCATAGAGAAGACTCCTGGCTATGTCAAGCCTCAATAAGCCTCTTATTTAAAATTAGTCATTCTTACTGTTTCTTGCCAACATACTTACATATACTCTATTATTATTATTTTGCATTTATATTTCATTTTATTCATTGCTACTGACATGGACTAACAGCTGAATCTCTTATATAATTTGGCTATGAAATTATCCAAACTGGGGCATGATATTGTTACATTGTAATTTAGCAGACTTTTATTTTTATATGCAATGGGACAGGTTTTCAGGAATTTATATCATATGTGTAACATCATTATGAAGTATAATTGCTTGCATTGATTTACTTTTTGTGGTGTACACGAACAATGCATCAATTTGTGTCATTTGCATCTTGCAAGCTTACAAGTCAAAATAATGTTTAACTAATGTTTGTATATAAATAATATATACAGCTTAGTCCTTGACATACGACCACAATTTAGCTCAAATTTCTGTTGCTAAGCGAGAGAGTTGTTAAATGAGTTTTGCCCATTTTATAACCGTTCTTGCCACAATTGTTACATTGCAAGCACGGTTGTTAAGTGAATTTGGCTTCCCCATTGACTTTGCCTATCACATGACCCTGGGACACTGCGACCATCATGAATACGAGTCAGTTGTCAAGTGTCTGGATTTTAATCACATGACCATGGTAACTGCAATGGTCATAAGTGTGAAAAACAGTCATAAGTCACTTTTTTCAGTGCCGCTGTAACTTTGAATGGGCACTAAACAACTGTTGTATTGTACATCAAAAATTGTAAAATTGGATGCGGTCAAGTAATGAAATGAAGACCAGGTGCCTGTGTTGCTATTACAGTGGGATTATAATAATACAATATTATTATAATTATTATTATAATCCCAATGGTATTCTGGTTGCATGACTATGCAGCATCTCCTGTCATTTACAATTTTTTCCGTGTTCCCTTAATTTTACTTCTAATTTTACTTCAAAATCCCTTGATTTTACTTCCATGTGCTTTTATGTTTTCGGGGAGAAATTCTATACGTAGATTTTTGAATTATGAAATAAGTGATTATCTTGATATATTTTAAAAAAATGTTGATCAGAGTTTTCCAACTATGTAAAAATGAAATTTAGAATGTTCAGTCTATAGTCTTTGGTGGATTTACATCTTTTTGGCTTTTTAAACCTACTTATCCCCATCTAAATTTATCTACGTCATCCATCTCCTTTGAGTGAATTGAAGATAGTTACTCTAATTAAGAATCAGTGGACTGAACTGTTTGCCACTGCTTCTAGTTTATTTCATTTTATTTCAATAATCGCCTAATATCTAAAAAGTGGAGGTGATTAACTTATATTAATTAACTGAAAGTGATCTGATTAAGTACTTTCAATGGGTGTTATCTGCATTTCATTTCCACTCATCAGGAAAGCAGTGTTGTACCTAATTGCCACCATAGCAAATGCAAGTGCACCATAGGATTCTCATTTAACACCACCAATAGAGAGCCACACTTTCTAATTAATCTTCTATTTGAATAAGTGACATTTATTATGAATCAGTAGGAAGAAACAGTGTTACGCTGAGACCTTAATGCAAATCAGCGAGCATTTTTATGTCAGTCAGAAGATTTTGAGAGGCTTGGCACTCATGGTTTATTTAAGTACCATCACCACAGATTTTTTTAAAAATTGGGCAGCGGGGGGAGGGGGGAGGCATGAAATGAAGTCCTTGGTGATGCTTCTTAACCATGGAGCTCTCAGCTGCCACCCTTCCCAGCTTCTTCTAATGCGTTTTCTTCAAACCAATAACTTCAGGAAGGAAATATTCCGAGCATATATATTGATGCCGCTGCTTTCATTTAGCTGCATGAAAGGTTTTTACCATATACATTATTAAAAACCTAAGGCTGTATTCTCTGAAAATGGGGAAATCTGTTTTAGACAACTCTTCTCCCAAATAAATAAATCTAATCTCCTACTTGTAATATAAATAAAAAGTTCATAACCTCGGCATCGGAGAGAGAAAAAAGAACTTGTAATTTTATGGGGGAAATGTTACAGTGTGTTCAAAGGAGGAGGCGAACATCTTTATGTACAAATTGCGTAATCAAATGTTCTACAAGAGTGCTTATCTTTCTCTGTCTTAAAGAGAGTCAGCCAGACAGAATTCCATATATGTATCAGGCTGATACCAGTCCATTAATAGAGGGCTTCTGCATCCCATGTTATATAAGCTGACTTCAACATGTGCAACAGGCCTTTCCCTTGCTCTACTCCTCCCTTCAAATCCTACATGTGCTATAAATTTGCTCCAGATGGTTCCCAAGCCTCTATAACAGATTTGAAATGTACGTGAGGGGTTAAAGAGGAGGACAGATCTGATCCACTGAATGAAGTCTGGAGTCTATAAGAAGTTCAGAGGAAATGAGTGACAAATATATTCCTCTGAATGAAAAAGTAGGAGAAATGGGCACTATAGCTACAAAATCTACCATATTTACAAATGGACAAGCAGAGTCTATCAATAGGATATTCGTTGTATACTGGATAGCAAACACGAAACACCCTGATCCAGTATCAGTCTCACAAAGCAACAGTGCCAAAACGTTTCCTGCCTGTTAGCCTTTCAATTTAATGTATGCTGCCCCAAGCTCAGATACACTATTGTGGCATTGAGAGTGGCCAAACGCCAATATTGTGCCACTCTCATTGCATCCGCGGAGAACCGCCCTGCCGCCCTGTTTCGGGTGTCCCACTCCCTCTTGTTTCAGAGGCCGCGGGAGGCCCCTCTACAGGGCAGGGCAGAGGAATTTGGTAAATATCTGCAGGATAAAATCGCTCAAATCCGGAGGGATTGGGTCCCTGTCAGTGGTCCAATGGAGACGTCCATGGCGAGTCTTGAGGAATCGATCTGGGAGGAGTTTGACTTGGTTGCCATCGAGGATTTGGACAGAATGCGTGGACGACTGCGACCCACCACATGTTTATTGGACCCGTGCCCCTCCTGGCTTGTACTGGCATCCTAGGAGGTTACACGAGACTGGCTCCTGGGCCTAGTGAATGCTTCATTGAGCGAGGGGTCTCTCCCGGCCGCCTTGAAAGAGGCGGTGGTGAGACCCTTGCTCAAGAAGCCTTCCCTGGACCCTTTGGAGCTGGCCAATTATCGTCCTGTCTCCAACCTTCCCTTTTTGGCGAAGGTTGTAGAGAGTGTGGTGGCCTACCAGTTTCCACGTCATCTGGAGGAAAATGATTATCGAGACCCGCGCCAGTCCGGCTTCCGCCCCGGTCACAGCACGGAGACGGCCTTGGTCGCGTTGGTGGATGATCTCTGGAGGGCCAGAGATAGAGGTTGTTCCTCTATCCTGGTCCTATTAGACCTCTCGGCGGCTTTTGATACCATCGACCATGGTATCCTGCTGCGCCGGCTGGAGGGGTTGGAGGTCCGGGGCACCGTTTTGCGGTGGTTCGGCTCCTACCTTTCTGGCCGGACGCAGCGTGTGTTGGCAGGAGAAGAGAGGTTGACCCTACGCCCCCTTACTTGTGGGGTGCCACAGGGGTCGGTCCTCTCGCCACTCCTGTTCAACACATATATGAAGCCGCTGGGTGAGATCATCCGTGGTTTCGGGGTGGGATACCACCTGTACGCTGATGATACTCAGCTGTACTTTTCCACCCCGAACCACCCCAACGAGGCCATCAAAGTGATGTCCCGGTGTGTGGAAGCCATACGGATCTGGATGGATGACAACCGACTCAAGCTCAACCCCTCCAAGACGGAGTGGCTGTGGGTACCAGCTCCCCGGTTCAGCCAATTAACTCCATCATTGGCCATTGGGGGCATTCAACTTGCCCCCGTGGAGCGGGCGCGCAATTTGGGCGTCCTCCTGGATGCCCGGCTGTCCATGGATGACCATGTGACAGCCGTGGCAAGGGGGGCATTCCAACAGGTTCGCCTGGTGCACCAATTGCGCCCCCTACTGGACCGGGACGCCTTACGCACAGTCACTCATGCGCTGGTGACGTCTCGCTTGGACTACTGTAACGCTCTCTACATGGGGCTTCCCTTGAAATGCACCCGGAGGCTACAGTTGGTCCAGAACGCAGCCGCGCGGGTAATTATGGGGTACTAGGTACTCCCATGTGACACCGTTCCTGCGCGAGCTGCACTGGCTTCCTGTGGTCTATCGGGTGCGTTTCAAGGTTTTGATAACAATCTTTAAAGCGCTCCATGGCTCAGGACCTAGTTACTTGCGGGATCGTATTCTGCCCCATACATCCCTGCGACCAATCCGCTCGCACAGAGAGGGCCTCCTCCAGGTGCCGTCCACTAGACAGTGTCGGGGGGCGGCGCCTAGGAGTAGAGCCTTCTCTGTGGCGGGCCCAGCCCTGTGGAATGACCTCCCTCCGGATATTAGGAATACCTCTGACCTCCGCTCCTTTCGTATTAAGCTTAAAACCCACCTATTCCAAGTAGCTGGCCTGGCTCAACTTTGATCTAACCATATCGCTCCTGACGGGTTTTTAATTGGGTATTTTAATTATATTTAATTATTTAGGGGTTTTTTAATCACTGTATTCTAATTGTTTTTTATTCATCAGCCGACCTCCTCCTTGTGTATGTCTCGGTATATGTCTCTGTTATATGTTTGTTTTGTCCACATATTTATTTCATATGTTTCATTGTACGCCGCCCCGAGTCCTTCGGGAGAGGGTGCGGCTAAGAAATAAATATTTATTTATTTATTTATTATTGGTATTGGTTTCCTTCCAAATATACAGAAAACAATATTAAACTTTCCTAACCACTAAGAATCCCTAGCACCATGTAATGGAGTGAGCTCCTGTTACTTGTCCCAGCTTCTGCCAACCTAGCAGTTTGAAAGCACGTAAAAAGGCAAGTAGAAAAACAGGAACCACCTTTCGAGGGAAGGTAACAGCGTTCCGTGCATCTTCTGCGTTTAGTCATCCCGGCCACATGACCACAGAGACATCTTCGGACAGCGCTGGCTCCTCGGCTTTGAAACAGAGCTGAGCACTGCCCCCTAGAGTCAGGAATGATTAGCACATATGTGCGAGGAGAATCTTTACCTTTACCTTTACCTTTGACCACTAAGAAACGATATGGGGGAAGTGGTATTATCTTTTTTTTTAATTTATCTATGGCTCTTTATTGTCAATTAGTCAGACATTAGCAGCAAACAATAGTACCATATAGAAATTGTTTGATTGGCATTAAATGCAAACAAAAATGTGCCATTCAATTTTGCTTAGTTCAATTTTACATGAAATAATTATTTCATGCTTAAAATAATGGCAGAGAGGCCAGATTGTCAGGTAAATTCTCTATAACACACACAAAAATTAATCTTTCTCCTAAATGTCTCAAAGGTGCTTTTTCAAAAAGGCAATTGGGCTGTTTTTCCTTGAGAAAGAAGAAAATGTTTCTTGGATGAGAAGCAAAACAATTCATTTTTCTTCCTCGGGATAAAAACAGTCCAGTTGCCTTTTGAAAAAGTACCTTGGAGACAACTATGACCTGGATGACTGAGAATCGCCACAGGCTTTCTCCTAAATGCTATCTTGACTCCAGTTCTATCACCAATCAAGGCACAAATCTATTTCAAGAGTGAGACCCATTTAAATCAGTGGAACATATGCTTAGGTAAAGTATATTTAGGAAAGATTATATCAAAACAAATCTAACAACAAATTACTATGAGTACCAATATGGCCTGTAGCACCACAGATGACTTCTAGGCGACTGCAAGGAAGCACCTATAGTTGTTGTCTCTAAAGACTACAAAATGGACAATGAATACGTCATATGTTCCTTTCAAGAAGGGGAATTTAGAATTTCTTTTAAACATTACGCAGCAGTAGCTATCCTTTAAAAACACATCTACACTTGCTTAAGTATCTCACAATATGTGCGGAAAGTTTGAAAATATTATCACTGAATGCAATAAATCTGCAGGAAGCATTATCAGGGGCACATAGTCATATCACATATACCAATTAAATGCCCCATGATTAAGCAATGGAATGTCAGTCTGATCATATTGCACCATTCAAAGCGTGCATGCTACATTTCTTTCACTTTCTGATCTCACAGGAAACAAATGGGGTAGGTGGGTGAATAACTGCTTTTCAGAAGATCTGAAAAGGAAACGAAACTAGTTGTTGGCATTAAGGAATCAGAATAGATCTGGAAGGAACCTTGCAGGTCTTCTAGTCCAGCCCCCTGCTCAAGCAGGAGATCCTATACCATTTCAGACAAGTGACTGTCTAGTCTCTGCTTAAAAACCTCCAGTGATAAAGCACCCACATCTGAAGGCAAGCTGTTCCATTGGTTAATTGTTATCACTTTTAGGAAGTTTCTCTTTAATTCCAGGTTGCCTCCTTGGTTCAACTCAAAACATTGTTTCTTATCCTGCCCTCTGGAAAATAAGTTGACCCTTCTTCTTTGTGGCAGCCTCTCAAATACTGGAAAACTGCTATCATCCCCCCCCCCCCCACACACACACCTATTATTTTCTCTAGACTAGCCAAACCCAAATCCTGCAACTGTTCTTCATATGTTTTAGTCTCTAGGCCTTTAATCATCTTGGTTGCTCTTATTTGCACATTTTCCAGTCTCAAAATCTTATTTGTAATGTGGTGACCAAACTAGATGCAGTATTCCAGGTGTGGTCTTACTAAGGCTTTATAAAGTGGTACTCTGTTTATACAACAAGGATGGTATTAGCTATTTTGCTGCTGACTGATGTTTAAATGATTGTCCACTAGGACCCCAAGGTCCCTAGATGTAAAATCTTGCTTTTCTTCACATTAAATTTCATCTTGTTGGATAGAGCCCATTGTTCAAGGCTATCAAGATCTTTTTGGATGCAGAGCTTGTCTTCTGGGTGTTGGGTATTCCTGCCAGCTTTGTATCATCTGCAAATTTGATGAGTTCCCCTTCTATTCCCTTGTCTAAGTCATTTATGAAGATACTGAAGAGTACTAGACCTAAGACAGAACCTAGTGGTACGTCACTGCTTACTTTCCTCTATGTTAGGTATTCGACTATTAAGGACTTCTTCTTGAGTATGGTTTGTCAGTCAGTTCCAAATCCATCTGGTGATGATGTTATCTATCACACATTTTTCTAGCTTACCAAAAAGTAGGTTGTGGTCTGCTTGCTGAAGTCTATACTATGTCCACAGCTTTTCATTGGTATACTAATTTAGTTACTTTGTCAAAGAATAAAATAAAATCGGTTTGGCATGATCTGTTTTTAACAAACCCATGCTGGTTACTACTAACCAAACTTTATTTGTTTCTATATGTTACCAGATCTGGTTTTTTAAAAATTATTTTCCCAGTATCTTCCCAGGTATTGATGTTAGGCGATTGGTCTGTAGTTTCTGGTCTCTTTTTTTCTGTTTTTCTAAAGATGGGAACAATATCAGTTCCTTTCCAATCCTCTGGCATTTCCCAGTCCTCCAAGATTTTTAAAGATATGATACAATGGTTCTGAGCTAACATCTGCCATCTCCTTCAGGACTCTGGGATGCAATCCATCAGGTCCCCATGATTTATATTCATCAAGGTCAGCTGGACATTCTCTTATCATTTGCTTGCTTATTTAATTTTTTATTTCTAGTATGTGTGTTACAGTTATGTTTTGGGTAGGTTGAGCTATAGTTTCTTTTTGTGCAAAGACTGATGCAAAGAATGAGATAAGCAGCTCTGCTTTCTCTCTACTGCCTGTTACTTCCTTGCCATCTTCCCTCTTTTAGCGGACCAATTGTTTCCTTGACTTTTTCCTTATTATTCATATGTTGAAAGAAACTTGTTTTATTATCTTCGACTTTCGTTGGAAGTGTTTGTTCATTCTGAGCCTTTGCTTTCCTAACTTCATCTTTGCAGATTCAGGATATCTGCTGATATTCTGACTTAGTTATCTGTCCCTCTTTCCATTTTTTGTACTTATCCTTGTCTTTCAATTTATCAGAGCGATCATTATGCAACTCTGCTGGTTTCTTTTTGGATTTCTTGTTTTTCTTTTTCAGTGGTATTGTGTTGGACTAGGCTTTTGTGATAATACTTTTCAATGTTTCCCATGCTTCTTGAGCTGTTTCCCCCTTTAGGATTTTTATTCATGAAATTTTGCTTAGGCTCTGAATTTGTTAAAATCAGTTCTTTTAAATTTTAAGACACAGGTTGGATTTGTATTGTACTGATTGTATTATTATTATATTTTATTGGCCAAGTGTGATTGGACACACAAGGAATTTGTCTTTGCTCTCGAGTACATAAAAGATATAAGTGATAAATCATGATCATAGTCATTATATATCTTATCATGAATCATAAGATTCAACACTTAGTGATAGTCATAGGATACTAAATAAGTAATCAAAATCATACTAGGTCCTCAATGGAAGGCAGGTTAGTAGGAATTGGTTTTTCTGCAGTTCTAATTATTCATTGAAGTCTGTTTCTGTCTTGTTTGGTTGCAGAACTTATGTTTTATTTTATGTTCTGTTGCTTATGTTACCATTATATTGAATTCCAGTATGACATGGTCACTCTCACCCAAGGTTCCAGAAACTTCAACTCCCTCTATCACTTCTTCTCTATTAATAAGAATTAGGTCCAGTATAGTTTTTTCTCTAGTTCTCTCCTCTACCTTTCGGATGACAAAGTTGTCAGCTAAGTTAGTTAGGAATCCGTTTGATCTCCCACTTGCTGTAGAATTTGTCTCCCAAAGTTGATATCAGTGTAGTTAAAGTCTCCCATTACTACTGTGGTATGTTTCCTATATACCTTTGTTAATTGGTTAGCAAAGAGTTTATCTATTTCTTCTGCTTGGTTTAGTAGCCTGTAGTATACACCTATAGTAATGTCATTTCCCCACTTTTATATTGACCCATATGGATTCTAGGAGGTTTTCATCCTTGGTTTTGTGTATTTCGGTAGAGATGTAGTGATCTTTCATATATAATACAACTCCACCTCCTCTTTTGTTAGGTCCGTTTCTTTTGAATAGTTTGTATCCTTCCATCAGTACATTCCAGTCATGAGTTTTATTCCACTATGTTTCAGTAATGGCAACCATATCAGAGGTGGTATTCAGCAGGTTCTGACCATTTCTGGAGGACCGGTAGCAGAAATTTTAAGTAGTTTGGAGAACCGGTAAATACCACCTCTGACTGACCCCACCTCCATCTATTCTCTGCCTCCCAAGTTCGAGTTGATAGGGAGGGAATGGGGATTTTGCAATAACCTTCCCCTGGAGTGCCATGCCCACCACGCTCAGAGAACCTGTAGTAAAAAAAATTGAATCCCACCATTGAACTATATGATATCTGTCCTCATGTACTAATACTTCAGGTTCACCCTGTTTGTTCCCTAAAAATTGAGCATTAGTGTATAGGCATTTGAATCCTTTATGAATCTTGGGTATGTTTCTTATATCTCCTACTTTGTAACTGGGATTTCCATCCTTTCTATCATTTTCTACTTCATTATGTTTTTCTTTTTTTCTTTCTTTTTTACTCTTTACTCCCTTCCTCCTTATGTGATTGGTTATCTTGTGGTTTTTGTTTGGAATTATGTTCTATAGGTTGTGAAGATTGGGCCCCCTCCCCCCCCCAATTTTAGTGGTACAATCGATGGTACGGATGGCCAAGTACTGCTGGTTCTTGTTTGTTCCATGTAGGCTGAGATTGTTAAGAGAAAGACATGCTTCTCTTTTTTAAAAAGAAATAATGTGGCAAAACATTAGCTTAAATAAATATAAAGTTCCAACTTCACGAGTCTCCATTTCATGTTATTATATGAGACAAATTCAGAGTTCGATGCTTGTGGTTGTTTTTCCTTGTTTTTCTAGTAGTCTGAGTGATTTTTTTTTCATGAATAAGAATTGTGTACTTGTTATTTTCCTCTTTGACCTTAAAAGAGATCTCTTTCAAAGGCATCCATTAGTGGGTGATCATGGTCAATCCATATTTCACATTCCAAACAGGAGAAGAAATGCCAGACTTAAGTCTAAATTATGTCCTTAGCTGCATGTGGCTCGACTTGAACTTTACTGATTTGTCAATTTCCTTCTGTGACTGACACAAATGATAATAGTTGCAAAAGATTTATTCCTGTTAGACCAAAAGCATGCCTGGAATTTTATAAACCCTTTGAAAAAAATTATGGCAGTTAGATCTCAATGACTTTTTCTTTACTTTAAATGTTAATTTGGCATTATGTTCAAAAGCACACACATGCACAAATTTGTCTACATTAACAAAAGAGATGGAAGAAAATTTCAAATGTGACCGATTGCAGGTCCAAAGAAATGGTAAAATTCTATCACCCTATGAGCTTTCTCATTTTCTCCTTCACCTCAACTCTCTCCCTTCTCTCACCCTCCTGCTCACATTCATTATTCTGCTTTTGTTAATTCTACAAGGGACCACGAGCATTTTTAAGTTTCATCATCCCCCTATTTTCCTTTCTTGCCAACTTAAGAAGATCCAGCTTCCTAGTAAATATTTTTTTTTCTGTAGTAAATAAAGTGTTTTGCCCTTCTCCTACTTTCTCATTCAAACTCCAAATTGAAATAGACCGTTTCACTTAATGTGAATGGTCTAAGTACTATAAAAGCGATTGTATGGGAAAGACATTTCAAAAGACTGGAGGAACTGTGATGCATAGATTTTGTTAACATTCCATCTTACTTGTACAGCTGCATTCCTTTCAGTATTTTGTAGAGGTCTTCCATACATATAAAGTATACTGCTTTCTCTCATTTCTGACACTGTGAGCTACCCCTTACGTGCAGCTGCTCTACAAATAATCAAAATAGGGCCATAAAAGCAGGCTAGAAACCAGGGAATTGTGAGTTCTAGTCTCACAGTAAGAATGAAAACCAACTGGATGGCTCTTACTTAGCTCACAATGCCAGGCTCAGGTGATAATGTAGTTGGCCAATTACTGTCACAATCAATGGATCAATTCTTGGTTGATACCAAAAACCGGACTCAGCACTGATGGGTAAACACAAAGAAGAAGAAGAAGAAGAAGAAGAAGAAGAAGAAGAAGAAGAAGAAGAAGAAGAAGAAGAAGAAGAAGAAGAAGAAGAAGAAGAAGAAGAAGAAGAAGAAGATCTCTAAAGGAGAGAAAGAGAAGCTATCGTTTCCTGTAGAGGAAAAAATGGGTATAACTTTGGGCTTAGCAGAATGTTTATGGTTAATAGAGTCTGTGGTCAAGTTAATAGTTGCTGTGTATGCTTTTTGATTCCAGAAGCAAAGGGCCTCTATGATTTTCCAAGCACAGTTACCACAGGCATTCTCAAAACAATGTAGCCAAACAAACTAGATAGTCCAGGGCCGAAAGAGGCCAAGTATGAAGCTTACAGAGTCCACTACATATTTCCCAATCACAAAAGGTTGCTCATGAACTGAATCATCATTTCTGAGTTAGAAAGTCTTTTCCCATGCATGGTTTCTGAATGGTGCAGGCCAATTATATAGGCTGCAAAGGCGGGAAAGGAACACTAAGCGTGGACAAAGTTGAAACACTTGATTGGCGTATCAAGTATAGCTCATATGATGGGATTCTCACATAGACACCTAGTAGACAGTTTGTTTCTTTCTACAGCTTTTTGAAGACTGAAATGCACTGGTACTAGCAGGTAATCTCACTTCCTGATCCCTTCCACAGAACACTCTGTCTTTCCTGTTATTGAGCATTGTGGTGTTTCTTCAGCTCCTCATCCCCATATCTCCTTAAATGCTGTCTCCTGCACTACTGTATAAACTCTACCAATCCTTCGTTCTTCTTTCAGTCTCTTTATTACTAAATTCAGTGGTGTGTTCTCAAACTCCCAAAGATGTTACACTTATTTATTTATTTTTCCCCCTTCTGTTTCTGGAAAATCTGTTCTGGATGTTTGAGAGTACTGAACAGTGGAGGCAAAGGATGAGGTGAACAGATGCAGAAGTCCCAAATGGTAGTTTTCTGTATCTGTTTTGCTTACCATCTCATGGTCATCTGGATTTTTGTCACCCAGATGTAATATAGCATCATGGGAGGCAGAAGAACGCATGAGCAGAGTCCTTTATCGGGGACTGAGGGACAGAAAACATCTTTAGGGTTCCCCTGCTTCCTTGCATTTTTAACCCCAGTGAATCTTATAAAGTTTACTCTCATCCCAAATAAACTTCACAGTATTTAGTTTTCTGAACATCTTATCTAGCTGAGAAAATCACTAACACACATGAATATTCACTTATAAACCCTGTGCAAAGTATGGACTTTTTCTGGACTTTTCCCATCTTTTCCCACCCATTCCATCGCACCACTTTGGCAAGAAGTAACAGTCCCTGGAATTCATAAGACATGCACATTTCCCTTTAGAGTGCAGCCCCCCTTGAGCTTTCCAGATACATTCTGTATGTAAAGAGTTGAGTACAGCTGGCCTACATATCTACATTTCTTTAATGAATCAGTTTATAGAAAAGAACCATTTTAATGTAATCACTGTATCAATCATATGGCTGAATTGCAATACCACTATAAGCTAGTCATTGGTGAAATCATCCTCCCAACACAAATTCTTCTAAAACCATCAATAAAATGTCCAGGATCCAAAAATAAGCTCACAGTGTCTTTGAAAGCAGCCAAGACTACAAAGAGAGAGAGAGAGAGAGAGAGAGAGAGAGAGAGAGAGAGGGAGGGAGGGAGGGAGGGAGGGAGGGAGAGGGGGAGAGGGGGAGAGAGGGAGAGAGAGGGAGAGAGAGAGAGAGAGAGAGAGAGAGAGGCAGAGAGAGGCAGACAGAGAGACAGACAGAGACAGACACAGAGACCAAATGGAAGCAAGCTTCCTTATAATCAGGGTTAGTTATTTCTAACTAAACATGTCAGATTCCTAATTCTAAACTCAAAATATTTTTTGATTTGTTTTTTAAAAATATATTGCTTGATCTACCTGCTGAATGGGAAGTGATGGCTAAAACAACCCCCTTCTAACTGATTCCTGGGATTACTTTCAGTTTGTTCTGGATGGACTAATACTGGATTAATAATACATTAATATTTTCAATTCAAGAGAAATTAGATAGATTGATAGATTCTTCTGCTAGCAGGAAAGTATCCACCATATAGTTGGGGTTACAGCTTACTGGTGAGTTTTGATAGATGGCTAGTCTCCTGGATTCAGCCATCTGTTAGAACCTGATTCCTGAGGTAGCAGGGCTCCCCCTTCCTGCTTTACTGGGAAACCTCTACCCATCCTTCACTTCTGATCAACAAGGCTTTGTTGTTGCTCTTCCCCCTGAAACCAGAACCAGTCCTACATTTAAAAAAAAAACATGCATCCCAATTGACCCATTTGACTTTAATTTCTTCTAATTGAAATCTGTTTGATCATTGTGGTGAGAGGAGGGACAGAAAAATATTTCATCTATTCTTGAACATGTGAGTCCTCACTCACATGTCTGTCTCCATTCATCTTGACTACTATAACACATAATACGTCAGCTGCCTTTGAAGACCACTTGAAAGCTACAATAAGTTCAGAGTGCAGTTTTTGTGGCAGCACCTTACTGTACCTATAGTACATCATTACTTTGTTAATTGTATTAGTTACTGATGTGCTTCTGAGTACAATTCAAGATGCTGGTCATGGTCTATCAGTGTCATGCATGTCTCCAATTACTACTACCCATCCATAAGCTCTGCCAAGATGGGCATGTCTGGATCCCATCCAGAGGTGGGTTGTTAATTCTTTTACTACTGTTTCGGGCGCAGTCCCATGCACATGCACAAAAGCGTCCGGGCAGGTAGGCAGAGCCTCCTGCCGCAGCTACTACAGGTTCGGCTGATCAGGCCAAACCAGCAGTAACCCACCTCTGGTCCCATCACATAACCAGTGTTAAATAATGGGATCCAAAAGATGTGTCATATTTGCCCAATGGAAGAGCACTCCCTCTGAAATTCACATGACCCTGACTCTACCTGAGTTTTAGAAGACTCTTAAGACCTGTTTTTTAACCCCAGGCATTAGATGAGGTGGTGTCATGCCTATAATGATTGTTCTTGCCTGTTCTTCATGCCTCAAGCACAATATATTTTATGATTTTTTTTGGGGGGGGGTCTAGTTATTCTATGTTTTTTTGAGTCATGTGTTAATTGGGCAACTATATAAATTGAATGACTAAATGAATAAATATGTAGTCACCAACCTATTTTACAGATTCAGAGCTATGTACATTGAGTACAGAAGATTTGAAGAAGGGGTGTTATGTATGCTGCCTTCCGGTAGGAAAGGTGGGGTGTGAAATTATTTCTTTATTTGTAGCTTAACCAGGCCTGAGGAGAGGGGGGTCCAGCCGGTACATTGTTCTGGGGTTCATGGAACTCAAAGGGGGCCCATGAAGGGGGATTTTTTTCCCATTTTTACAATGTAAAAATGTAAAAGGCAATAATTATTAAGGGAACCTTTGGACTTATGTGGCTTTGCCCTTCTTTTCCAAACCTTCTATCTACATGGGTTCTGGCTATCCAGTATTATGCTAGGGAGGAAAGGAGATAGAGAGATATAGATTTTGCAAAGCCCCAAGTCATTATGGCAGGGACTTGCAGTGACAAGGAGCATTACGACTGTGTTATCACCCAACTCCATCTGGAATGTTGCTCCTGAATGTAAAGTGTTGAAACTCATTGCTCTTAATCCAGAAATATTCAGAGAGGGAGAGAAAGGAAATTAAAGTGATCAAAGGCAACATACCACTTAAGCATTTGCTTTTTTTTCCAGTATAACAATATTCCAATTCTCTATTAGTTCCATAATCATCACCTTAATGTCATCATTGTTAAAACTGGATCTTTGACTGGTCTTATATTGGGGGTAATTCTTAATTTGCATACTTTTTCTCAGAATTAGCAGAACTAAATAGAGGATAAATAGTTGGCCAATGCAGTCTAGAAATTCTAACTCTGACAATGGTTTTCTGCATCTCAGATCTTTCCTATCACATCCTATTTCATCAGAAGATGCCATCATTTTTACATTAGAAATTTTTGAATTACTTCTGAGCTCTTCTTTTTATTTATTTTTGTTTATCTCCTTCTGCAATAAAAAATATTATTATTATTAGTGCCTATGATTTTTTTTGTGAAAAGCGGTTCACACAACCATTGCACCATCCCCATGGTCACGTATTCAAAACTTGGTCAATTTGGTAACCAGCATGTGTTTCCTGCAGTTGCAGTCATGTGGTCACCATTTGCGACCATCTTAGCTGGTTTGCCCGTAAGCACAATTAAGGGGGGGGGGGATACTGAATTCACTTAACAGACACTTAAGTGATTGGTTTAACAACCATAGCCAAAAATGTCATACTGACTCACTTAACAACACACTTGTTTAGCAATGGAGATTTTGGTCCCAATTGTAGATATAAGTCATAAGTCAAGAACTACCTGTAACAGCTCAAAAGACAAACAATCGGAGGCTAAAAACAGCTAATGTTCAAAAGTAAAATTACTGTACAATGCTTAAGAAAGACTTGGCTTGCAAAAATGATGCAAATATACTTTATTTCTAAATTGTTAAATGGAGCAATATTTGGACTTCTACAATAATATTGCCTTAACATTTGGCTCTGAGCTACTTTTTGGTTCCAGGCATGTGAATGACGCTTATACTAATTCTTCTTCTAGTTCTTTTTAAAACTGGGAACCCATATGACCTGGCCTTTCTAAATCCAATTCAGCTATCTCAGAGCTGAAGTATTTTGAGAGTACCGTAATTAATGTATAGAGTAAGGTCCAAACCAGAAGCTAATTTTCACTTTCAACTGCTAAGTGAAATTATTTACATCCAGATTTTAAGAGCTAAATTAATTTCCTTTTCAGCTACTGATGAGTTACAGAAAATACATAATAAGCAAGCTGCAGTTAGGAAACACTAAGGGCAGGGGTGGGCTACTACGGGTTCACCCAGGTTCGGGAGAATTCGTAGCTAATGTTATGGGTGGTTCAGAGAACTCCAAATCCCACCCCTGACTGGCCCCACCCACCATGCCCACCTCTGCCACCCAACCCCACCCCTCCAGGACTCTCCACACAGCCCACTTTGGATGCGAGGTAAGTGCAGGGCCCGTGCGGAGATTCGGGGGGGGGGGGGGATTGGGCCTCCCGGAAAGCCTCCGGAGCCTGGGGAAGGTGAAAACACCCCTGCTGAGGTGCAGGAGGATGACTAGGCCACGCTCACCATGGCCGCGTCCACCCAGCAACTAAGCAGAGAACCCTTTGCTGAAATTTTTGAAGCCCACCCCTGATTAAGGGTACCTGATTTGGCTGCAAAAATCCAGTCACCCCCCTCTCAGAAAGAGATACTCTTTCTAGTCAGCTATCCCCCAAAACATTGATGTGTTCTACATAAATAGCATAAAATGTTATGATTGCTTTATGCACAGTAATCTTCCACCATCTTTTTTCTTCTGTTTTCGTTAAGGCTTGATTTCTTGAAGTGGGGAGGTTCAGGATCTTATGTGAAAACAGCACCTAGTAAGAATAGCACTATATCCACATTAGATTGGAGAAGCAGCAGCGGTAAACGTATTTTTGACATATACAATTCCCTGCCCTCCCCCCCAAAACAAAGAAAATGAAGTGTTTTGTAAATCTTGTGAAATCACATACCTAATAACGGACATATGGCAAAGTGAGTAGGTATGTATGATGCAGAAACTCCACACAGATGGCTTTGGAAACTCAACAGATTAATTTTCTCACCCAGGATTGCTTCTATAGTGTTGGTAGAACCAAAGAGGACATTCTGCATGGACACCAAGAACTGACTGAAAAAGGTTTTGGAAATCTTGATCCCAAGACCCATCTTTCTCTTCCTTCTTAGGGCACTCCACAGATAATCGAACAACCTGGAACCAGAGCAGTTCCCTTCCATGAATTACAATGAGGTAGAGGATTAAAACAGCAGAAATTGTTGGGTCCATTTGTGGCATTGATCGCAGAATAGGTGGAATACTGCTGCCCTAGCCAATATGATTTTAATAGCTGAGCTTAACTAAAACTTTTTCTTGACCAGGATTTCTAAATTAAGATGCCCTGGAAAGTGATTTTTTTTACTGCAACCTGCTTCAAGCTGCAGTCTATGGTTAAATCTTTCAAGTACAATAATTCTTTGCCTAGCACTGACATTCCTAGGAAAGGCCTGAGATCTTCCTTGAGAAAAAGCAGAAGAGTGCCATCAATGGCTCCAAACCTCTTTCATTTATATGAAAAACAGGACGGAGTGAAGGAAAGGAAACATCTTCTTCCTGAAGAGTTGTTGGTGGCTGTTAGCATCTCTAAAGGTAGCCTACTGATGCATACACCACCAAAGAAAGTAATTGGAGTATCTACCTAGCTGGACCAAAGGAGTGTTTCATCAAGGCCAGATCCTTATTACAAAGAAGTGATAATGGAAATGTGATTGACAACAGAGATAGGCACACAGGTGCCACAGAAATTCCTTTTTTGTCTCCAGGAGCATCCAAAAAACCAATTCTTGGGGGTGGGGGATAAGACACTCAACTAACCATTTCTTAAAGGAAGTACCCATAACTATTGACTAGTTGTCAGTTGAAAAGCATAATTGCATAATAATAATAAGAATAACAACAACAATAATTGGTATTTGCAAATGGTATTTGCGATACATCTTCAAATGTTCACTTGACAGTTTCATGTTTAATGAATAAAAGAAATAATAATAATAATAATAGTTGCTAAATTAATCCACTGGTCATTATGTAAAAAAATATGATTTACCTGTATCCAGAAAGTCATGGGAACATAAAGTGGAAAAAGTTATCGAAAATGAGAAGGTGAAGATCTTGTGGGACTTTCGAATACAAACGGATTGTCATTGGAGCACAACACACCAGATATCACAGTTGCAGAAGCCGAAGTGTACAGTTTATTGATATCACTATCCTGGAGATGCCAGAGTTGAAGAAAAAGAACTAGAAAAAATAATGAAATATACCTGGCCATCAAAACTACACAGCTATGGATGAAGCATGTAACAGTGATACCCATTGTCATCGGGGCACTTGGCACTATGTCCAAGAATTTTACAAGATACATCAACAAATTACAGCTTCCTGCAATAACACCAGCGGAACTGCAAAAAACTGCATTACTCGGAACACCTTATATTTTAAGAAGGTACTTGGTTGATACCTAGGACGCTGGCAG